>NC_073352.2:11575000-11880000 GCF_027580225.2 Misgurnus anguillicaudatus | reverse complement strand
CCAAATTAAAGGTCATTCCAAGCCAACTTTGACCACGGGCCCTAGTTTGGGCACCTCTGCTCTAAAGCATCCACTTATCAAAAAAAAAAAAAATCTCCTAGTATGTTCAGATCATCGTTCTGAAACTGATCTGAACAAAAATCCTTTACAAAAATGCAATTATCTCAGCTTTTTGTTCAAAATTTTGTATAAAAAAAAATACCTATATTTGAGAGGTGATAAACAGAGAACAAATGAAGATAGGATAAAACATCTTTCATTTGATATATTGTATGTTATATATTTAAAGAAGAACATTTTCTGAAAGGCATTAAAGGAGCATGCCCAGATTTTCTGAATTTAGCTTATTCACCATATCCCCCAGAGTTAGATAAGTCCATACATACCTTTCTCATCTCTGTGCGTGCTGTAACTCTGTCTGACACAGCCCCCTCTAGCCTAGCTTAGCACAAAGACTGGAAACAAATGGCTCCAGCTAGCATACTGCTCCCAATAAGTGACAAAATAACGCCAACATTTTCCTATTTATGTGTTGTGATTTGTATAGTCACACCGTGTACAAATAACAAGGTCATATGAGACACAGCAATCTTTTAACAGTATATATACTGAAAACTATATTCCCAGAAGGCGAAGCACTGCTACTGGGCGGAGTGATTTGCTCACAGCACCCGTGAAGTCCCGTGGTGAGGAGAAGAGTTCAGTCAGAGTTGTGCAAATCACTCCACCCAAGTAGCAGTGATTCGCCTTCAGATAATATAGTTCCCAGCATGTATAATGCCAAAAGATGGCTGTGTCTCATATCACCTTGTTATTTGTACAAGGTGTGACTTTACAATTCACAACACATAAATAGGAAAATGTTAGCCTTTTTTGTCACTTATTGGGAGCAGTTTGCTAGCTGGAGCCATTCACTTCCAGTCTTTGTGCTAAGCTAAGCTAGCGGGGGCTGCATCAGACAGAGTTAAAGCATGCATGGAGATGAGAAAGGTATGTATGGACTTATCTAACTCTGGGCGATACGGTGAATAAGCTAAATTCCCAAAATCTGGGCGTGTTCCTTTAAACTTTTGTGAAATCATAAAAAATGCTGGCGCTGACTGGCAACTTAAAAAAAGCCTTTTAGTAAATTAATAAGTGTAAACGTGAATGCGTTAAATAACGGCTCACTCATCCCTCCCTTTCAAAACGCATAGGGAAGCTACGGTAGCCTCCACAGGACAAACATGTCATCGTCTGAGACAATGTAGTGACAAAATGCGCTCTATAAAATGGTTTGTCCATTTAGGGCTTCTGTAGAAACATGGCGGCGACTTCCATGTAAGGAGACCCACGGTGTATGCAGATAAAAAAAAGTCTTATTCTAAGGTGATAAAAACTATACAGTTCATTATATAAGGTCTTTATACACCACTAATAATATAGTTATGTATATTATACTGCATTTCTGTCAAAAGATCCCTCTAAAAGTTACAAACTGCACCTTTAAGTCTGGTTCAACTTATACACCAGAAAAGAAAGTGTTGATCTTTTTATGTGATGATTAGAAACAGATAAATCTGAAGCTGGATATAACACAGGTGTGTTCAAGAATATCAAGTTTGCTTGCCACTAACTCAAAACATTCAATCATAAAAAGCTTTTGGCAATTCTGACAGCTAGTTTATTTTTGGAATTGCTCACTGTAGAAAAAACTGATAAAAACTTTCAAAAAAGTCAGCAAATCAGATTGCAGCTTGTCTTCTTAAAAGGTCCAAGCCATTTGTTTCGCAATGCATTCAGTGAGTGAGACTAAACTAACCAAGAGTGTGAAAGAACACTGATTAAAAGTTTTTTGCCTTAAACTAGATAATGATTCATCAAGCCAAGACATAAAATGGCTCTTTAAAACTAATGGTACAACTTTATTTCAACATCAACATATTTCTAGTCTGAAAGCAACAAAGACAAAATTACACACACCCACAACCAGTCTTATTCTTTATTAATCACTCAGTGAATTCCATTACAGAAATTGACTGCACGTCGGATGCTAAATCAGGAAAAGGTTTTAAGATGACAATCAATACCCAAAAACTGCCTCCATTTTCATTTCATACAACATCCACAAGTGATAAAAAGCAAAAACGGAACAAACCCATCCGATGAATGATCAATTCAATAATAAACGCCAAAACATACCCCCGCCACCCGGGAGCAAAACATGAATAATTTCAATGAATGTTAACGCTAGTACATCAGTTATTTCCTGTCTCAGTATACGGCGCATGTTATGTGCTGTTTGGAATGCACAGCGATGTCTGAGATATGCAAGCTGGTCTGTTTTCATGAAATATTCATAACGTCTCTCGGTTTACATTGTTGTGCTTGGCATTGTTTGCGTGAAGATACACCCCCATGTCACCCCTGTATCCCAGTGGCCACACCTAATGATGAGAGACAGGGAAGAAGAGCCAGAGAAACTGACACAAAGTTCAGAGGTCAAAACTCAAATCTCTGGGATGCAATCTGCCCTCCGCAGTGCGCAATGACAGTGCACTATGTACAATTCACTGCATAGATTGCAACAACAACAAAAAAACAGGGATGCAAAGAGAGATGGATGTAAGGGTGTGTGAAAAAGCAGATAAGTAAAGCAGGATATGAATTTGAGACGGTGCATTGCAGAATGGAACAGACCGAAAAACAGAGAAGCTGAAAACTAATTTAAACTGTGGTAAATAGCCAATCCTCTCTCTCTCTCTCTCTCTCTCTCTCTCTGGCTCATCTCTTATGTGCCACTGCAGGAGTGAGAAGTCCTTGGCATGTAAAGGACTGTTAATGAGATAAGAGGATGCTGTTCTCTAATGATTCATTGAGTGAGAGTCCAGATCAAGGTTACGTATGACAGCAGCTGCTAATGCTCGGCGAGAAACTGAATACGTAAGATATATTACTAATTGTTTTGTTGGTAATATAAAGTTAAGGAATCATTGTGAAAATGGCAGTGATCTTAATGCACATTTACTTGGCTAGTTAAGTTTCACGAACGCCATGCCAGCGGGCTAGTTTCACGACTCATTTTTCTCACCACTTGCGAATGAGAGCATTAAAACAGCGATAGAGCAACCCAGTCTTTGTAGTGAATTTGTTTCTCATTTTCTCGCTTTATTGAATCAGTTCAATGGATTTGAATTTGTCCATCGAGATCTGATTGGATCATTTGAAGTTGGGTCGTGTTGCTAATTGCTAATCCCAGCGGTCTTCTCTCGGACCCCGTCCACCTGCCATACCATATGACTGGAAGTGAAGTCCGCTTTGAGGAAGGGAGGAGATTTGCGTTTTTGATTAAAGTTTATGAAGGCACATGAATTTGTAAAAAATAATGAAGCTCACAGATAAGCCATTTGCAAAAATACCACAATATTACAAAACAAATTACAGTTTTTACGACTTTAAAAATTCACAGAAGTTCCTGTATTTTACTTAGTTTTTTAAAAGTATTTTATTTACATTTGTATATATGAGTGAATGCATACATGCAAGCATGAATGCATAAATGTGACCCTGGCCATGAGGTAATTTTTTGGAAAATAAGATTGAATAAATAAGCTTTGCATTGATTTGTGATTTGTTAGAATAAAGCAATATTTGGCAACTATTAGAAAATCTGAAGGTGCACAAGTCCAAATAAAGCTCATAGCAACACATATTACTAATGAAAAATACATTTACGGTAGGAAATTTACAAAATATCTTCATGGAACATGATCTTTACTTAAAGGGGACATATCACAATCACAAGACTTTTTTAAGATGTAAAAAAAATCTTTTTGTGGTCCTCAGAGTACATATGTGAAATTTTAGCTCAAAATATATAGATAATGTATTATAGTATGTTCAAATTAGGGCTGCAACTAACAATTATTTTCATAATCGATTAATCAGCCGATTTTTTTTTTTTTGATTAATCGACTAATCGGATAAAATATAAATATTTACTGAAGATGATTTCATGTATTATAGCTAAATAAGGCACTAAATTAGGGTATTCACGTGTAGAAGTGTACTTTTAAAAGTCCAAAAGCCACACACTACTACAGAGTTTTACTAGTATTTTTGATTTAGATTTTAAGCCTTAAATAAAAAAAGTTTGTGCAGCTTTTAAATAGTAAAACATCTTTAAATGTCAAAATATCAATAAAAAAAGAATTAAGTCTTCAGGGATGTGCTGAGAATTGTGCCACAGATTAATAAACCAATTTTAATCTTCAGCTTTAGACCTTGATGAATATAAAGACTATTTGTTATTAACAAAATAAATAAGCCATTATGATATACATGCTGTTGTTACAGTAATAAAAACCTGGATTTCCCCCTTACTGTAAAACAGATGCTTGTGGTTCATAACAATTTTTATGAAAACCCAACAACTAAACAAATACAAACTCACTTATATTAAAGGAAATTAAACCTTAATTAACCAGCGTTCATTTGCATTTTTGCAGAGAGACACATCACATTTACACCTGGTATTTAAATCAGTCTCTTTTGACCGCTTTGGTCCTGAATACTGTGAGGGGGTGGTCCGTGGAGACTGGGCGAGTCTTTCTTCTGCATTTAAATGCGAGCGGGAGTAATAATGAGTTTATATGGACGCAAACTAATATTATGTCAGAGTCCGCTGCTTGTGTTGTAAGTAAACATGCTGCACAGTGTTTTGTAGATGTATATGTTAGAGCTTTCTCTGATATTTCAGCGCAACTGATTAAATAAGATGGCGCAACTTTCAAACGCTTGCAAAATGAAACTGCGGAGATCAGCCGCTTTAGTTTAGTTCAAATCAATGAAAGGCTAAAAATAGCGCTGTACACCGTGTTCGCGCCAGAAGTCAGAAAAGACGTAAAACATTGTGTTCAGTACCTCACATTAGATAAATGGGCGGAGAGTGTGGCTGTTCGAACTCTAGGGGTGTGCATTGGCACTGCCCTCACAATTCGATTCAGTTACGATTCACCAGGTAACGATTCAATTCAATTTGATTCTACGATGCATTGCGATGCATCAGAATTCTACTGTACACAACAAGGCAAAATTTTAATCAGTCAAGTACAACTATTCTCAACAAAAACGGAAGCTTAGCAGCTTTAAGACAATGACAATTATATACCTAAGATGAGAATTTACACAGCGTAAGTCTCGTTTATTTCCCCCCTTAACTTCGTAGAATCCGAAATATGCCCATATGTCCACTTTCCATGGAAAAGGGTGCGTTTTTATTTATCCGTCTATCACGGTCATCTCTCCCCGCCTCAGCCATCTTGATTGTTGTTGTTATGCCCCCGGAAGTAATCGATTATGGCACTTGGCTGCATCGATGCTGAATCGTGCATGCGCGCATTGCAATGCATTGCCGAATCGATTATTGTTGACACCCCTATCGAACACATTCAACCACATGTGCGTTTACACTACAAAAGCAATCCGATAAAAAAAAGCAATCCGATCAAAAGGGTTTTTGACTACAGCTGGCGCTGTATGAAGAAACAGCACCTGACGCATGTGCGTGTTGGCCGACGGTGGTGCGGGAGCATGTGACGTCACATACCAACTTATCGATAATAAAATTTGTTGACAACGAATGTCATAATCGATTTTTATTGATTAGTTGTTGCAGCTCAACTTAAAATTACCACTCTGTAGGTGCTAGCAAAAAAGTGCCGTTTTTGGGTGTGTTCCAGCATCACAAGGAGAGCCAAATTAGAGCTGAAGATCTTTGCCCGAACCCGACGGGACCCGTCGGAACCCGACGGGCTCGGGCGGGTTCGGGCTTCATTTCTAACATTTTACACGGGCTCGGGGCAGGCTCGGGCTTCCGCTCCGGCTTTGTGAGGTAAATGAGCAGTCAAGTTCAGTAGCGCAGGACCGCGCTGAATTCGTTGCAACCAGTGGATTTAATGATTTTCCTCATCAAAAACATGTAGCCTAATCTTGGTGAGTAAAGGTTTTTCAATGTATAACTCAATATTAATGGAGTCTTAAATACATAATTTAGACAAAGGAGATAGACTAATGTTGGCAGTAATGGAGAGAAGTGCCGACGCAAATCCCACGGAGCCTTTCTCTTAATTTCGTTATTGCCAAATACCCATCTCAATTCAGAATGTATTATCTTAATTTAATTCGTTAAGAAATAATATTTTTTATTGGCCTATTTATAGTGTATTGCATAGGCCTATTTAGAATGAGATGTTACAATGTTACAGATGACTTATTTTATTTCTTTGTTTCAACTTCCAGTTTGCGTGTAGATTATTAGTAATGAATAAATAATGTTAAAACCTGTGTAAATTACTCATTCTTGACAAAAGCTGTGTGTGCGCGCACATTTAAATAATGTCGGGCTGTAAACGGGTTCGGCTTTTAAAAAGCTTTCAATCTAAATGTACGTTCGGGTTCGGGCTGCATTCTGTCGGGCTCCGGTCATTTCGGGCCTTAAAAGTTAGGCTCTAAGCCAAATTACCTTTTTTATATGCTTGCAGAGAATGGTTTACCAAAACTAATTTACTGGTTTGATCTTTATCACATTTTCTAGACCAGTGGTTCTCAAACTGGGGTCCGGGGCCCCCAGGGGGGCCGCGAGATGGTGCCAGGGGGGCCCCAGTTTTATGACATTTTATAAAATACATTCATTTATCATGAATTCTGTGTAATTAAACCTAAAAAATAATAAGCCAACTAACCAACAGCACTACTAGGTATAATTTAATATGTTTTATTTAATTAAAATATTACATTTTAGAACTGTTTTTGTCATAAATTTTCTTTCGGGGGGACGCGAAAGAATGCACCGCACACAAGGGGGGCCGCACGCTGAAAAAGTTTGAGAACCACTGTTCTAGACTGATAGAAGCACTGGGGACTCAATTATAGCACTTAAACATGGAAAAATAATATGTCCCTTTTAATATCCTATTCTATTTTTTGCATTTAAATTGCGTTATCATTTCAACCAACAGGCTACAATGTATTTGTTGGCTACTGCTACAAATATACCCGTGTTACTTATGACTGGTTTTGTGGTCCGGGGCCACAAATGAATATGTGAATGGATGCATGAATGCGTAAATAAATTAATTTCGTTCAGCTACTGATCATTCTGTATTTTACACAAACATGCAACAAAGTCATAACTTTTAATGATACTGACAACCTCTACACAGATACAGTAAGGGCTGAAAAAATGTAAATCAAAAGAGAATGGCCCTACAAGGGGGTCGGTAGCCCTTGGGTGACCCGTAAAAGCTCTCCAGATGGTGAATGCTTACAGACCCCTGATAGACGTTTCCACCTCACGTCTTGGGCAAACTGCTTATATGCATGAAAAGGAATCCTCCATCCATGACCGAAGAGGAAACAAACACTGACAGCACGGACATGGGTTTGAATAGGAAAAAACGAAAATGCCCATCGATACAATAAACGAAAGAACATCCGGTCCTGGTAGGCAAGTGTGAAAGACATCTGAAACTGAATACAATCTGAAAAGCTGAACACAAGCAGCACCCAAAAAATAAAACAAAATAGGCAGACAAAAAAGGAATTAGGTTGCTTTCTGGCTGTGACACTGTTCTCCTGTTGCAGATGGAGATGCTTCAATAGAGCCGCTGATGAGATTTAAATGAGTATTACTGTTCCTTCTCTTCACGGCCACAGAGGAGCAAGTCGGATGCAGATCACATACTCGCTCAGCGCAGTGGCATAGAAACTTGCACAACACTCTCTTATCTTCCAAAGAGAGAAAGAGGAAGATGAGGAGCGATAGATGTGATGGAGGAAGACCTTTTAGCAAGCAGAATGTCGAGAGATTTCCTATAGTGCACTCGAAGGCAGCCGGAGGCCTCCGACACCAAATGAGGTGGGAAGCATCGATTTTAATGGACGTTTCTCTTTTTTGTCAAGTAAGATAAGCGGTACCCTAACCTGTTTAAAAGGAAACTGTAAACCTCTCTACGGCAGAATCGCTCGATCCGCTATCAGGTACTGCTTAATGAAATCGCTCACTCGGCATCTGCATTTCTTCCTTTGGTTCTCGATTGCACAAAAGTACATTTCCATCACAATGCACCACTGTGCTTTAGAAGAATGATGTGTTCCTCATCATTGGGCCTCTGGGGTTTGATTTTGGAGAAGCCAGGTGCGTTCTCATAAACAAAACAAGACAAGACAAACTATCAGAGGGTAGAGCACAATCGCCTCTATGCTCTCACCCACAATTCAACAGGGAAATGTCACTATGTGAGGCGGGGAAAATGTATTTCTTTGTTCTGCTTCCACACTTTTTCTGATACTTCACAAGTCTCAAAATACATCAGTGAAAAAGCTACTGCCATGTGTACATACAGTAGTGGCCAAAAGTGATGTAAATATTTTACAATATTTGCTTTTTTTACATGGCACTTTAAAAATGCTTGATTGTGATTGGCCAGTCGTGACTTTGTTATTCCGAGATAACAGATGCCCAAAACTAATAACACACAGTAAACCAGATGCTGCAAATAATTTTAACAGGTTAAGTTTAATATTACAAAAAATGTAATATAAATATGTTTTTTAATAACATATATGATATTATATACAAATGATTAAACCAAATAGTGTGTTTGTGACATTTGAACGTCTTATCTTAAAACCGAAAGTAAACGGGTTTCCTCCTGGAAGGTCTGCATTATCATTATTTAATGTTCCTTACCTTACTAATAATGTAAATAGCTATGTTATAATTGAGATAATGTACAGGCAGCCGGATGTTATCGCAAAATAAACCCCTTCAATGTGATACAAGTCACACTGTCTGGGCTTTTTTCCTCGATAACAACCTGCTGATACACATCATCCATTACTTTATGTCCCCTTGGTTACATTAAACCAGGGATTTTCAAACGTTTATCAGCTGAACCCCATTTACCTAAATTATTTACTTGAAGTACCTCTTGAGATTTTAACTAAATATTTAAATAATTTAATAGCACATTTTTATATTTAAAGGGGTCATAGCATGAAAATCTGATTTTTCCAGGTTTAAGTGCTATAATTTAGTCCCCAGTGCTTCTATCAACCTAGAAAATGTGAAAAATAACAACCCAGTAACTTAGTTTTGGTAAACCATTCTCTGCAAGCATGTAAAAAAATAGGTAATTGAAATTTGGCTCCCTTGTGATGTCAGAAGGGGATAAAACCGCCCCTTAATCTGCACTATCCAACCACAACACTGCCATTTATTGCAGAGATCAGCTCATTTGCATTTAAAACGACAGCAAATTTTTGCTCACACTTTTTAACATGCTATAATAAATTATTAATATTTTATTTTGAGCTAAAACTTCACATACGTACTCTGGGGACACCAAAGATTTATTTGACATCTTAAAGTCTTGTGAAATTTCCCCTTTAACTTCATTTTATTAATTTATTTATTTTAACTTTTATTTATTATTATTTTTCATAATTTTAACTTTTTTTAGTTATTGTTATTATTACCTTCATCTGATAATTTGTTGTAGTGTTGTGTACTGGTCACATGACATGCAGATTAAACAAATAAAATAAATATTTTGTCATTAAAAATCTACTTTGTTAGTCAAATTCATTTTTTTATTTTAAAATAATTTATTTGAATCTTATGATTTAATTGTAACTAATTAAATGTTTTTTTTTTTTTACCATTAAACCGTTAAAATATGAAGTGTATGGTATAAACTGGACAACTAACTTTTAATCTTTAATTGGACAAAATTTGGCAATAAGGCAAAAAACAGGGCATTATGGGAATCTGGGATTTAATCACATATACTACAAAAAATGCTGAAATGAAAAAAATGCATAGAAAAAAGCTCACAGGTAATACATACACTTACAATTTTACATACAAATTTAATGAATACAATTTAATCTGTTATTAATATTTGTTGATCCTCTTTTCTGGTGATATTTTGTAGTCATAGTCCTGGGCTTTTTTGCCAAGCCTCCTTAAATTATTCTCAAAGCTGAGCTGCAGTTTATACTCCAAACACATCAATACAACACGCATACAAAACTTTTTATGCATCATTGATAAACTATTCAATGTCAATTGTTCAAAGCTGGACATCACTTTTGCACACTACTGTATGTGGACATATTACATAAAGTACTCACTGAGCACTGCATCAGTACATAAACCTATACTTGTATTCAGTGCTTCAAATCATAAAGATATGGGTTTGAAACTGTAATAAAAGTTTATATCAGCCAGTGATTGTTGGTAAGGCTGCACAGATATGACAAAAAAAATGACGTTTTGAAATATTTGATAACTTTCTGTGTAGCAGCTGCATAGTAAATTCGAAACATCCAAAGGTGAATAATAGAATATAAATCACAAATAATTATGGGAGTTATGTTGTAAGTAAAAAATGCAAAACAAATGCCTAAAGGACACGTCAACTTATCCATTTTAAAATCTCTGATTGATCACTGTATTTGGTGTCCAAACATACTGCCGAAACACACAGAAATGAGCACAAATGGACAGCTGTAATTGAGTGTTTTTTTTTTTTTGCGATTATGCAACTGACAAAAATCGAGGATCACACGTATTTGTAATCCCGATTTTTTTTATTAATTGCCCTAATTGTTAGTCATACTGTTGACATCTCACTGATTAACAGAATTTAAAAATATCACAATTCACGCCTGCTTATAGCCTTTATCTGGCAGAAGTAAACATTGTAAAACGTATTGTCTTATTTGGATCGGCCTATGCAATTAGACTTGCTATAGAGCTCAATTCACACTTGGGGTCTCCAGGGACTCAGAGAGACAGAGAATGAGCAGAACCATATAAGGGCTTTTCACACACTACGCTTAACCCCGACTTATCTTCATTTTAAACCATAGCTTTTAAATCTTGAAGTGGGGTTATTACTAGGGGTGCATCGATAAATGCCGATGTATGCTAATAATACTTGGCCGATAACTATTCTGAATCGCAACGACGATATTATTCACAGCTGTTTGATAATCATTATACATATTCTTTATTATCATGAAAATACATGAAAAGGTTTGAAGAACAGCAATATAAATACATCCTTAAGCCATTTCCTGGAGCTGCTTGTCATAGCCATAGATATGTATATAAAGGCTAGATGGCTCAAGGCGGAGTCCCTAACGGCATCACCTGGCGGCCATCTTACGACAGGGCGCTCGCTCACTCGTAGCATTGAGTTTAATGGTGCAGGTACTTTTAAATGACCATAACTTGCTCAATTTTCTACCGATTTTCAAACGGTTTGGGTTTTTACAAACGTTATTAACGTGGCTATAATTCTGGATGCTTTAACATGTTTCATGAATTTATTTTTTATTTTTAGTATAGGTATGCAGTGTCATAGGTACATCTTTGACGTTTATAACAAACCAAACCGTTTGAAAATCGGTAAAAAATTAAGCAAGTTATGGTCATTTAAAAGTACCTGCATCATTAAAACTCAATGCTACGAGTGAGCGAGCGCCCTGTCGTAAGATGGCCGCCAAAATGCAGACGTTGCACTCAATTAGCCAGCAGCGCGGACGAGCCATCTAGCCTTTATATACATATCTATGGTCATAGCTGCGTGTGTTTACTCGTCTGCAGCGCATATTGAGTTTCTGCACAAGAGCGCCCTCTGGCTTTTGGATGTAGCAGCATTTCCCCCTAATTCATTAAGAACACAGCAAGCATCTATATCGATATATCGGTGCGCCCCTAGTTATTACCACATTATAAGGGTTTAAAGCCCTGTTCTGTAGCAGGGTTAACCTTACAACGCAGTGCTGATTATGTGCAGCCTGAAACAAAGCTGGGTATGAATGCTACACTTTGACAATAAGCAGACAGTCAATCAGAAACTGCATACGTCATATCACAAATGATTTACATTTACAGAAATTCAGCATGCTGTGAAAAGAGTTTGAGGAAAGAAATAAAAATAACGTAAAATGTTGACAAGCAACACCTGAATTGGAGTACAAACAAAAATTTGTGTGGCGACACTTTTTTCTCACAGATGCTGAAACGCCAGACAAGCAGTTATTTAAAGGAGTCGTGTGACGTAGTCACTACTGATAAAAACAGCAAAAACCAGCTTAAGCTGGTTTGCCAATTTTTTTGCTGGTTTATGGTGGTGATAGCTCGTCCTCCTATCTTGGCAAAGCTGGTGGGTCAGCTGGTCTTCAAGCCTGACCGGCTTAAAAAGTGACCAAACGCTTGCTACACCAGCTAAAACCCGACTGGGAGACCAACTTATCAGCTTACGCTGGTTTTGGCTGTTTTTTTTTCAGTAGGGGTCAGTTTAATGTCACTGTATTTATCCAATCATCACTGGTGACACTGCCAATGCTATACGCCAGTAACAACTGTAACCCAGGGTTTACTAATATATCGTGTGAAACATCAACCAGGATTATCTTTAAACCCCTTGTAAAGCATAAACAATGTGACTCTATAAAGCAAATGTAAAACCAAATATAAAATGTATGTATTTATGTAGCCAACAATTTCCCGATACGATACGTATCCCGATACTAGTGATACTAGCGGCCCGCCGATATTTATCGGGCGATTTTTGATGAATTTGAAACCATCAGCATATCGGCAAAAGCACGAAAAAGGCCGATACCGACTGTTTATTAATTAACTGCATAAAAAAATCTATAAAATGTAAAAAATGAGTTAATGTTGTTAATAAAATAAATGCTGAATAGCAAAAATCACCTTTGAAGGTTGTCATGCTGTCTTATTATATTTGTTTTAGCTTATTTTGTGCCTCTCTTATTATGTTGGTCAGTTGAATGTTAATTAGATCCAATCCATGTTCAGTAAAAATAATTTGATGCAAAAATAAACTAGCTAATAGACCAACTGTATAGGTTTGTATACAAGTGTTTAATATCGGTATCGGCCAGAAGTTGTCTGTTTAAATCGGTATCGGCCTAATATCGGTATCGGCCAGAAGTTGTCTGTTTAAATCGGTATCGGCCCAAAAAAATTCTAACGGTGCATCCCTACCCGATACAAGGCCACGGTGCGATGCGCATCACGATACGAGACTATTTTAAATTATATTTTTGTTCAGAATTTAGTAACATTTTATATTATTATAATTATTGCAATTATGCAATTCGTCACGCTACTTTCAAAAGTGCACCCGAATCGATACGGAAGGTGCTATGTCAATGAGCACATCATCATGCGTTCATGACGATGTATCGTCGTATCGATATTTTGAACACAACACTAATAAAAATTCAGAGTTTTGAGACACTACAGGCTTACTTTGCTGAATAAGTGGTGCTCATATCCTCCCCCTTAAAGGCCAGAAGAGAACGATCACATGTGCAAACAATATTAAAGCACTTAAGAGTCTGCACTACATCATACTGCGGTCCGTCTGAGCTCCTCTCCTTAAACATCAGCTCCTCCAGGTTGCTGGATGAGTCGCATTTAACATCTGGTCAGAAACCCACATCTTCTCTTATGAGAAAAAGACAATCAGAAAATATCATTCCAGCGACCGGCAGGGAAAACAAATAACGGCAGGCGGCTGATGACAGAAGGGGATTTAAAGATTGAACGCTGAACGCAAGGCCTGGCGGCAAAGAAAACCGGTGTCAATGCCGGCAACAGAAACCAAACATGAGATGCAGTGAAATCTGTTGATTTCAGAGGAAATTACACAGAAACTACAGCCTGAGAGACGACAGTGACAAACAACCAAACGCAAGCGAGACTAAACATCCCTGAAAACAATTTAGTGCCCTAAGTGTTGCTGTGGCTCAATTCATTGGTAGAGCATTGCATCATGGTCATGGGTTTAAATCCCAAGAAATGCAAATACAGCACTGATAATATACTGCAAATGTAAAAAAATCATATAAACTACACAAATAAAAAGTTCACATCGAGTGCATACGCTAGAGGCAAAGAAAAACTTCAGCATGAAAACAACAAACAGCAAAACATTGAGCGAATGTCATTTTCTATGCCACGCTCTTGTGCTCACCTGTCTCGCTCTCTTTCTCTCTCTGGTTCATTGATCATATCCATGCTGAGCTGCTGAAGTGACAGTCACTGCAACAGCTGTGAACCTTCAGAAACCCTTAATACAAGCCAATATGAAACACTGCAATGATCGCAGCTGGAATAAATGAGAATCGATAATAATAATGACAAAACCAGCAGGGCTGGCAGCGGTCTCATCCCTCCCATTAAATACTGTATTACTAAAGCAGCAGTGCGCGTCCAGAAAAACCAATGCCATGACTTCTGTTGCTTTGCATGAATATGCACAAAACACTCTTGTGGAGCTGTGGATTTAGCACCTCTCCTGGTGCGGCGGGCTGCGTTTTGTGCTGAACACATGCCATGGGCGCTGCCAAATTAGTTGGATCAATGGAGTAGTGAATATAGAGGTCTGATGATCACAGGAAAAACAAATTCATCTCAGTAGACAGTGGATGTCGGTGTGTACAGACCAGCGGAGGTTTCTCAGGCTTATTTAATTATTAAAAGACAGCTGCATGGGCGTCACTGTTTGGATGGGGCTTGAAAAACACCTACGGGTTACTGGACCCAATGGAGATTGAGACAACAAGACTTAATGTAGAGTCCGTTCACTGACTGATACATATTGCACATGAAAATGACATTATGAGCTTTAATCTGATTGGCTGGTTTCAGGGTGCGATTTGTGAAAAAAACAGAGGGGGGGATGTTTTCATAGGCGTCGATTTCGGCGACGGTGGGTACTCACCATATTTCGTCATGAGTCATTTTGTACCCACCACTAGTTTTAACTTTTTTGATTGTTTTCAGTGGTTATGAAGAGCAATATGAGAGAGAAATTTGGTAATTATTGTCCGACCTAAACAAAAATCCATTATAATATTATTATTTTTTAAAATATTTTTCTAATTTAAATATTTCTAATATTCAGAAATGCGCTCTCCGCACACGAGCTCTGATCGGAACAAACCCGAACCTCACTGTCTGCTGAACTTGCGCAGAAACATAAAAATATAACCAGCTTTTCAAAATAGTTTTAAAACTAAAGATTTATACTATTTTAGCACAAATTATGAGCTTATTGACGATTTTTTATAATTCTTGACATAATGCGTCTCTGTCCACAGCACATTTCAAAACATTTTAATTCATAAAATAAATCATGAGAACATGAACTAATCACTGCATTTGCAGGAATTGTAAAATCTTTTTTCTTATTAACTCATGAAGCAGCCTAACGCAATATTTTTACTGTAATAGCTTTTTTTTCCCCACACATATGAACTGTGATCATGCACAACGAAAAAACACGCAATAATTAAATCTTGAATGGCAAAACTATATGGCACAATGTAGTGTCAACTTAAACATAAATATGAACAATGTATTGATTGCAAAGTTAAACCATTACAGTAGAAACAGTTTTAATGCTGCTTTTAAAGTAATAACATTAACTTTACACCGCGATGCTTTACAGTGATTTACAGTGAAATGATAGAAAAGTCAGATGCATAATGTGTTAGTCACTTAGCCTCATTTGCCCAAACTGGACGCGCCCGCGCCTCGCTAAACGCCTCATCGGCATTTATCATGTGTAACTTCTGCCATTCTCAATGGTGTGACTAACTCTGCTTGTCATCATAAACAGATAATCAGATTGTGATCTTTATTCCCGCTTTATTAATATGCGGCTGAATATGCTGCATTTCATCTTTTCGACACACAGCTCCATAACCATCTCGCAAGTGTTGATAGGCTATTACTCGTGAGATGTAACCTGGTCTGTAACCAATCAGATAGCGCCGTGGGCGGGACATTGATCAAGTCTTCAGAGTGGTGAATACAGAGATGCTGCGCGGCAGCTGTATCAGAGCCAGCCAAAGTAGCGCATTTTAAAACAAAATTGACTTTAATCAAACCACGGATCCGTGATAAGTTTTGTGATCCGTCTCGCCACTAGTGTAGTAGCACTGATCACTTTGAGAGGGGGATAAATTTATCCCCACCGGGGATAAAAATAATTAAGCAGAGGCAGGGATACATTGACCAGAAAAGGGGAAATCCCACGCATCCCCCCCGGCAAATCGCACCCTGGCTGGTTTAATGCGACGAAACACTGAGAGTGATGCTGTAATAATTACTATGATTATTGCATACATGACTTATTTTTTGCACACATTCAGCCTCTCTTTGGGGTATTCATACAGAACGCCTCTCTGCGTCTAAAAACATGGGATGCAGCGCTCAGGAATGGTTTGAAAACGGTTTCAAGATGAACTTTTAATAACAGAAATTGCCGTCACAACTGTTGCAGGTGCTGCAAAGACACGAGACATAGGTGCAGAAGTCAAACACTGCCCTTTTTTACCTTGGTTTTTAAGAAATGCGAAACATTAAAAAATAATTGTCATTTATTATTAACTCTTTCCTGTCAATTAAGAGAAAACATTTGCATAAAAAACGTGTTCCTGATGAATTTCTATGTTAATCTTCAATACAGCGATTATCAACTAGATGACTACCCAATTTATGAAAAAACTGAAGCCAAAACGTTATTTACAAATTTTAAACTCTGTGTATGTTTGGATAATCATTCTGAATCTGATCTCTAACAAAATTCCTTCACAAAAATGCAATTATTTCAGCTTTTTGCAAAAAAAGTTTTAAGAAAAATACCTATATTTAAGAGTTTATAAGCAGAAAAAATATATCGTTAGGATGAAACGTATTTGTATTTTTATGTATTTTTAGATGAAAATTTTCCTGGAAGGCATTTTGTGAAACTTTTGTGAAAATCACAAAAAAATGCTGGCTGGCAACTTTTCAAAAAATGGCTGGCGGGAATGAGTCAACAGTTGTAAACATCATTCATATAGTAAAAACTCAGTGTTTCCCACAGGATTTTGAGGAAACTGTGGTGGTGATGAGGTCACCCGCTAATTAGCATATATGTGATGTCATCATGTCGTGTTTGCGTTTGATCTAGTGTTGGCACCTGAAATATGCTTCACTTCTACTCTTTGATCTGTATCTGTATTTGATCTGTATTATATATCAAATTATATTTTAAGCCGAATTAAGCTTTTTTAAATAGTGAAATAAAAATGTAAATGAAATCATGAAAATTCTATTTGTGGGGGCCAGTGTTGATTCTGTGGTGGGCCACCACAAATAAATCAATGTATGGGAAACACTGAAACTGTTTAAATATTTTAAATAGATTTTTAAGTAAAACATCTGCTTGGTTTCAATAAAAAAACTAAATAGAATAAAACATAATGGAAATTGCCATGCAAAACTTTGCAACCCTTGTCTCGCCTCTCGGGTTTTCTTATTAAAGGCTCATTATAGTTTTGCGTACGTCCTACGGCGTAGCCGCGACAGCGTAGGCTACGCATCGGTTTTCATACGTAGTTCTGCGTTGTTGTCCGCGTCGACGTGCAAGCACACATGCAGACCACTGGTTGTCAATATCCACGCGTGTAACCACAGTAGCAGCTTAACCGCCAAAGAAGAAGCAGCTTGGCAAGTTTAACTCACAAGTGAAGAAGAAGCAGCAGTTTGTTGTGTGTGTTATGAGAAGACCAACAGTGATGGAGGTAAATAAACAGAGACTAATGTTTCAGTTTGAGTTAAATCACTCCTCAACTTGGCCCATCTTTGTTCTCACTGTCGCAAACAGAAATACCTATGACACACACCTGACGGGAGGGGTTGTAGTGGACCAATTTACAGCACTCGCGGTCCGCGTAGAACTGACGTGCTGTTAAAAATTTGGTGAGGTGCACGTCAGGCTACGCAGAGCTAACATACAACTACATGGCGTAGACTTAACACACAACTATAACTTGGGATTTAGTCCACTGTTTTGGACGTGACATTGATGTGGAATGAAAAAAACACTCAGTTCAGTACACATGAGCACCTAACCGGAGGTCCTGTACCGAAATGTTTCTGTATGAATACATGTACAGTTTCTCATCAAATCTATGCAAATCTCGTAGGTGACATATTTTGATCTTAAAATGTGAATTGTCACCGAAAGGTGAGAAGTTTGTATCTCTTTGACTGAGGATAGCACAGACAAAATGCCACAGACAGGCGACAAAGGAGTTGATTGGGCACTGAACTGTTTCAAATTGCGAAATTCTCAGATTTGTGATTTTTTACAATTTAGGGTTATCGAAATGCAAAAATCATACATATCGTCGCTGTCCGATGAAAACCACGTATGTCCATTTTGCCGATTTTGTGACGGATTGAATGTCCAGGTTTATTTCCGTATACATTATGCTTCACATATTTAAATGGCCAATGAAAAGTTGTGAAATCATGTACTAATTTTCACATATATCCATTTGGTGTCAAAGCTGTCAATCACGCCGCGTATCTCCCGCCTGTGAAGCATCTTGACGGTCTCCTAAAGTTTCATTGAAGCTCAGCACTGGATATAGCCAAATAAACATTGCCTGATCACACAATGACTTTCCTTCATCGAGTTAAACGTTTCCCCCCTGATGCCAGACGCACGTCTAGGAGTGACAAAATTATGGTAGGACTGTGCAAACAAAGTATCTGTCTAGCATTACCATGTCAGTGTATTGATTCATTGTCCCTTCATAGTTTGCAAGAGACATTTAATACATTTATAATTAATATTAAATAATCTAAGCATATTTAATAAACTAAGACGTAGGCTATTTAATAAACTGAGTGTATTCATCTATCAATATGAAACGCGACTTGGCCATTCTAATTCATGATCGGAAGAACGCGCATCGACCACCGTAACTGTAAAATGTGCACGTAGTTCCATTTAAACTCAATTTTGGTCATATGTGGATTATATCATTACACTGGCAAGAATATGGTTACATGTAAAGATGGCGTACTAAGTATGACAACGCTACATTCAACTGCTTTTGATATACAGTGTTTTTTCACTTCCTGAAAAGTAACCGTTTTGGACATACGTGAGTTTCATCGGGCAACGACGATATTTTGCCTTTAAGAAATGCACTCCAACATTGTAAAGAGTAAACGCTGCTCTACCTAAAAAACCTACTTCAGCTGGTAACACCTAAAATATTTAAACTTATAAATTTCACTTAATAACCTGTAGTTCATTTATTAAATTGAGCTGAACAACTACCTCTTCCCCCGCCTGCGGCACCTCCTATGTAAAAAAATGTAGTCCCAAAGTCTAGAAGCCCTCCGATACACTGGCAGCTAAAATCTGCCGCACAGCCAAGAGCTGAATCCTAGATGGGAAACACATGTAGCCGACCGGAGATAAAGCTGTTAGGTGAAAGTTTCCCTCAAGACTTGGGTCTGAGTTTGGCTACACCTGCTTTCAATGTTCTAAGCGTTGTTTCTTTACAGCCGCCTTCCTCTTTACAATACAGATGTTATTAATGCCAGCTGCGGCAATGATTTATTCAACAGCAAAAACGCCTCCATCAAATCCACGCACAAGTCAAAGGCCAGAAAATGGAAGAGCCTCTACATGCTGGTCTGCAGGCCACGGGGTGAGCCATTAATCTTTCGAGAGCCTATAAAAGCAACTTAACCGAGAGATTATGCCCTGTCTATCAGTCTGAGAAAGAGAGAGAGCGGGGGTAAATGTATGTCACAGAGCATTAACGTCAATGCCCTGATGAATTTATCCAGGCTTTTCCTGCAGCTCTTTCTCTCCGGCATTGCAATATTGGAAAAAAACAACCCAGTGAGTCACCCGAATACTGGACTGCCTAAAAATTCTGAATGAAATGAATGCTGCTATGCTTATGACAATATAATATGCTTACATATCTTTCTTTCATATTAAAATGACACCTGTAGATAAACTTTGCAAGCTTTCCAACAATTAGTCTGAGCTTTGGGAGTGCTCGAATAGCCGCTCTGGGGAATATGGCACTTATTTGCACTCAGTCAACAACACAGAGGTCACATTGTGCAGCTTAGCCAACAATGCACTAATGTAATTGTACAAGGGTTACATTCTTGAGGCAGTGGAGTGGTCAGGTCCGCGCTGGGCAACATGGTGCAGGCCAACAGCCCAACTAATGAAGGGTGAGAAGGGCTGTAATTTCTCAAGGTCGACTGACAGCACGTCCTTGCCTCTCTATTGGTGCGTTGACAGTGTGGGCAACTCGGAGAACGAGATCCAAAATTAGCTAAAAGCAAGCGCTATTTTACTTATGCCCGCGAGGATGGTGATGATAACTCGTCACAAGGACTACAAGCAACTCTTAGGAAAGTGCAAGCTTTGGAATCTAGATCGGGGTGGACGGTGAAGTGAACCATGCGGTTATTCTTAGCTGAATCGCTAAGACGTTAGCGAATTTACACGTTTACTGTGCAAAATGACTGGAATTTCAGATGAATACATACAGTAAGTTACCTAAATGATATAACGTGGAGCAGTGGTTCTAAGGGCTGTGATGGTTGTCATAACCACCGCATCTACGCTACCAGTACACCATCAAAACACCACGTTTTCTGCATGGCTGAAACATTATAACCCCAACAAGGTTCCTCATTTGAAACGTGTGTTGTTTCATGGACAGCAGTGCTACAATAAACATGCACACAGGTGCCGATCCCGTGGGTGCTCCGGGGTTCGGCTCGAGCACCCACCAAAATGGCCAAGCACATATGTTTAATTTTAATCAAAAATGGTTTGGAAATACGGGAGCCTCTTCGATTGATGGCTATGATGAGAAGCACTTGCGGAAAACGTGACCGCACCGATTTCCATTTTTTTTTAAGCTTGGGCACTCCAGAGCGTCTGCCGTTGCTAGGTAACCAAAGCATTGCTTGATGTTGTGACAGCAACCACCGGCAGAAAAAGAAATTTGCACCCATGAACACACATGTTTTCATTAAGAAACAAATATCTAATCCTCGTTTACATTTTTATATTTCAAAATATATGTATGCATCCTACTTTATGCATTATATAAGTCCATATATGTATCAATGTGCGTGCGTGCGCGCCCACCCATTCTATAACCACCACAGTGAATTGGTGCTTTTCGGTGTATGGCCCCTTTGTCTAGGGTCCATCCCTTTGCGCCCCCCCAAAGAAGAGTCATGAAATAAAACACTCTCAAACTTAGAATTTGAATTAAAAACATATTAAAATACACAATTTAGTGCTATTGGTTATTATCTTAATTTTTTATTGTTTTTATTGCACAGATTTTATGATGAATTAATGTATTTTAAAAAATGTCATAAAACTGGGGACATTTCATATATTTTCATTTGAGAAAAAAAAGACGTCGACAGAGATTCGGTAGGGATGCACTTCTTGTTCTTGGCGCCGACCTATGAAAGGGAAAACAGTTGCCTTACAGAAGTGTGAAACAGGCCTGACTTAAACATATGAATGAATCAATTAAAGATGTTGAAGTCGGCTGCGGTGTGTAAACATTGATGTAAATGTGCTTTAAGCAGAGCGTGTCCAGCACAGCAGTCTCTTTATTGGCTCTTTGGTGAACGGTGAAGCTCAAAGGCGGATCTGATCAATGGTGTACAGTGTATCTTTCCTACACCTGCACACATGAAAGACTGCTGCGAGTGAACTTACATGCGCACACAAATAAACACAAATACAAACAGGGGCTTGTAACACAGAGGGATCTCTATGCGTGGATTTACAGAGGGGCCCACAGAAGCTGGAAATACTGATGTATGACTGCTAATCTGCCCGAGTTAATTATGTTTGTACAAGATTTACAGGTCAGACGCAAGGATTTTATCTGTTCACTATAACCAAATGGCCCGTAGGTTTCTGTTGGAGTGATGTACGGTTCATTTTAGATTACTTTTAATGACAATCCATATTTCAAAGTCAGAATTTAGTATGACCGCTCTTGGCACTAAACATATCTTGAACTCTTGTGAGGTGCCTGAATTAATAAGCCCTAAAGTCATTAGATGAGAATTAGAAATTAGGATTTCATTTCATTTAGGTTTAAGAGAGCCTGCGGGTTCATGCTATTGCTCAAGTGTAAGGGGAGCTCACACTAAATTATACTTTAGCTTAAATTTTATTCAGATTTTAATACATGCATACAAAAGTCCTGTATGTTCTGACTGTATTGTAATAAAAAGACTGCGAAATAGTTATATATGCTCATTATACCAGCAAATCTAACGGTGGCATGGTGACCTAAGACTTTTGTAAATTATTGTACGTAAAAACAGTTTAAGCATTAGACTGCTTCTGCTGAAGTTGGATCAAGCATGTAAATGGAAGATGTGTTACACATCATTGTAACAAAATTTTAAAGCAACACTATGTCGTTTTTTTACCTTTAAATAACGTCTCTAAAATTATTTCAGTGATAGAACAACTTTTAACTGGACAAATTGTACTGTTGTTGCAACCTGAGCAGCCTCCTAGCTGCTACAAGCACACTCTGAAAGTGGCGGTGGAGGGTAGGAAGCACAGCCCCACCCCTCCCCCTGCCTGCAGAAGAGTGTCTGATACCAGGCACTGTTGCGCTTTTCAACCACATGGGGGAGCTGTAAGTCATTTTTACATGGAAACTACATAGTGTTGCTTTAAAAGATGTTGAACCGAAATTGTCAAATGAAACAAATACATACATTTCAGTGCTTTCCCCAGACTTACAGTTTATTTCTGGTGGCACATCTGACAGGGGGATGGGTGAATAATGGGTAACTAATATGTGGTCAGATCTGTCATTTTCGGATGGGGAGCCATGTGCAAAGTAACAAAAAAGCTGTGCACATCGCCACGCAAACTTGTGCAGCATTCACACCACACGCGGTAGATGCGGCAAAAACGTGTTCTTCGCGCGTAGTTGGATGCTTGAACCTTTGAGTTAACTTGCTTCATTCGCTCGTGAAATTCTAGTCATTCGAGACATTCACTCGAAAATTCGTGTAATGGGAGGGGCTTCCGCAACTCCGCTGAGACTCTGCTCGCTTCCTGTAATTACGTCACTACTACAGAAAGGTCGTGATTGGTTTACGCGGCGTGGAAATTCGCCGAAGTTCAGTTTTTTAACTTGCGCGTTTCCCGCAGCAACACTGGTGGTGGAACGCCCCATCCGCGCCGCGTCTTCCGCGCTATTCACGCATACCGCGCCGCATGATGCCTAATCGTGTCATTGCATTGACTTCACATTTAAATCACTCACGCTTGTCGCCTCTACCGTGTCTGGTGTGAACCCTACATTATGGGTGGATAACTAAAAACATGTTTATGGCAGTGGGAGGCACCATTTTTTTTAGTTTTTTTACGGGCAGTAAGCGTTATGCACGTTGTTTATGCGCGGCGAACCCCTCATGTTTTTGCCACCTACCATGCAGCGCATTTTTGCAGGAGCGCTCTGAGCACCTGAAGATGAAAATAAATCAATTCTCTCACCCTCCATTAAGGTCAGAGCAAGCACCCTCTTTTAAAAGTCGAATTAGCTGTGTAGACAGATTTGAGATCAATGGGATTTTACTGTGGTAAGTGTGAGTTACTTAACCCTACCCAAATAAAAAAGGGCAACATTTGTTTGTTTATTTGTTCTTCAGCATTTCAGCATCTATGGCTATATTCATTGTAAGAACCTGAATTGGTCAAATTCACCTAACCTACATGTCTGTGGACTGTGGGAGGAAACTGGAGTACCCAGAGGAAACCCACACACAGGGAGAACTTGCAAACTCCACACAGAAAGACATCTGGACCCATTCGAGGCTCAAATCGGATACTGTCTTGCTGTGAGGCAACAGTGCTACGCTCCGAGACAATGTGCCTCAAATTAGCATTAATATCTATTAATATTACAGATGTTATATTGTTAGTAACCATAAAAGATTTTGGTGTTATATTCACTTTGCTAGTGTTGTGGACCTGAGAGTGTAACTACAATGGTTGCTATCAGAGCAGTTGTTTCCCAGTTATTGTTTTTTCAATGGCTATGGTTGAGGTCTCAGCTGAAGGACTTGTCATCTTTAGATGTCAAAAGCCAGTAAGAGTCTGCAGGGAGCTCAATAAAAAGCCGTCCACCAACAGACTTACAACACACAGACTGGACCACAGTAATAGCCCTCAACTCTCCCTACGTAAAAAAACAAATATATAATACTTACTGTACTAGATGTGAGTTTCTACCTTACTTGAACTTTTATTATATACATGTACATAACAATACACATTCAAACATACAGAAAGTGCTTTCTAATCACTACAATCAAATATATGATCTGAAATGCTGCCCATGTGGTTAGCTCACTCGGTGGTCTATGCTAAGTTTGGCTTGCGCATTAGTTGAATTTCTTATACGGTGTGGGCATAGACAGAAAAAAACAGGTCTTAGCCCTGAGGCTGTGCCCACAGCTTACAAGTACCTGACTACATCACCTGGCTCCATAACCCGAGCCTGAGGCTTACAGCATGACCGGCAAACACAATCCATGCAGAATAACAATTCAATTAAGTGTCTCCATTTAAAACTGCAGACAATTCACTTTTCTGAACAAACCTCTAATGAAGGTTAATGTTATGCAGATCTGCGCAAGACAACTCCTCCAGTGGGATCTAGAAAGCTAATGAATTCCCACCAGAAAATGTGACATTTCCTTATTAAAAAAAAATGTTGTCCGGCTCTTTCCGGCTGGTTAATACGTATACTGTAACGCCAATGCTAACTTTTAGGCTATTTGGGTCGGTTACTGTGATTCATGACCTGATGAGAAAAAACATGAGCTGAATTTACACTGTAAAGTAAAAAAAAGCCACATTAGAAGTGGCATATATACCACTAGAAAGTGTGTATTGTTTCAAAAGTATAGGAATAGTCAAATCGGCACCTTGCACTTTACACTGCAAAAAATTACTTTCTTACTTAGTATTTTGTGTTGTTTTCAGTACAAATATCAAAAAATTCTTAATCAAGATGCATTTTCTTGATGAGGAAAATTACCCGAAGAAAATAGTTTTTAGACAAAAAATATACAATTTAAGTGAATCTGCCAATGGGGTAAGAAATATTGGTAACACTTTAGTATGGGGAACACTAATTGATTATTATTAACTATGACCCTTTGCCACAGTAAACTCCTAATTTACTACTAGTTAATAGCTAATAAGGTAGTTATTGTAGCGGTTAGGTTTAGGTATAGGATTGGGTTAGGAAATGTACAATATGGTCATGCAGAACAAGGCATTAATATGTCATTTATTTGCACTAATAAACAGCCAATAAGCTAATAAGAAGCTAGTTAAAAGTGAGAATTAGTCCCTACACTGCAAAAAATGATTTTTTTTGTCTTGTTTTCAGTAAAAATATCTTAAAAATCTGAAATTAAGATTTTTTTCTTGATGAGCAAAACGACCCAAGAAAATAAGTCTAGCTTTTAGAAAAAAAATATCAAATTTAAGTGATTTTGTGCATAAAACAAGCAAAAAAAAGAAAAAATCTGCCAATGGGGTAAGCAAAAAAATCTTGAATATTTTTCTTAAACACTAAATTCACCTGCTTACCCCATCAGCTGATTTTTTTGCACAAAATCACTTAAATTTTATATTTTGGGTCTAAAAACCAGACTTAATTTCTTGTGTTGTTTTGCTCATCAAGAAAAAGCATCTTAATTTAAGATATTTTAATTTTAGATATTTTTACTGAAAACAAGACAAAAATACTATTTTTTTTTTTGAAAATCATTTTTTGCAGTGTATACTAAAGTGTTACCAAAATATTTTCTTGACTTTTTTCTTGAATTAAGTGTTTAAGCACAAATTCACTTACATTTTAGTTTAGTTTTTTTTTTTTGTCTAAAAACTAGACTTATTTTCTTAGGTCATTTTGTTCATCAAGAAAATGCACCTTAATTAAGAATAAAAAAAGACAAAAATACTAAGAAAGAAAGTCGCTTTTTGCAGTGTAAAAATGCTGTTTTTTAACCCAGCGTTGGGTCAAAAAAGGACTGGGCTGCAATTCAACCCACTGAGCTGTAATTTTATTAATGCTGGGTTGTTTCAACCCAAAATCCTGGGCTGCTTTAACCCATTGTTGGATCAAATGTAAACATTTCATGGGTAAATTTAACCTAATAACTGGGTTTGTAGCTTTTGACCCAATGCTGGGTTGAAAATAACCCAGCATTATTTTTAAATGTACACACACAAAAAATGCTAGGTTATTTTCAACCAAGCAGTGGGTCAAAAAGGGACCAACCCAACCGGTCGGGTTGCAATTTAACCTATGCTGGGTTGTTTCAACCCAAAATGCTGGGCTATTTAACCCATTGTTGGGTCAAATATTCATTTAACCCACCGGCCTGGTGTCATCCCTTTTTGACTGGGTTACAAAAACGGATTTTTTTAGTGCAGCGGCATTTTCGCTGAAACTTCCATAAAGTGGGTCTAAATCTTTTTTTTATGCCTTCTACATCAATCCCTGGAGATCCACAGGCTGCCAAAATAAGCTAAACTCAATGTGTGAGATGCAGGGGAGTTTCGGGAGAATTTGAACATCAGGTTGGTCATCTAGGCAAGGACGTAGAGCACTGGTTTGTACATGTTTCCTTTAATTAATTATTAAATTAATTTTGAACCCTCTCAGAAACTACGCCCATTGCAAGATAAGACAGATCCCTGATCAGTAAGACAAGGATCGGCTCGGGTCAAGGTAATGTGCTATTTCCTCCCTCCAATCACTTTCTTAACAACTTCCTGTACTTAACATGATCCGCGGACAAAGAGCCGCTGCGCTTATACAGCGTCTGACCTGCATACTGATGAACGCTGAGCCAGCGTAAAAGTACAACAACATAATCACACTTGAAAGAAAGCAAAAAGGTCTTTGCAATTTGTTTCTAAGAGCTAAGAGGACGGTTAAAAGCAATCATTCCCAAAGCTCTGGTGCATGCTATGAAAATTGACTTCATTTGGACACCTCACACTGTGCAGCCAGCTGCTTTCTCTGGAGCAGGGGTAAATGACAACATAGCCCATGCAACAATAATGCAATCAAGTTATTATATCTGTGAAGAGGCAAAAATCCATTCCTCCTGCCCCTCGGGAAGCGCTGAAGGTTAATTTATTCAAATATCCCTCACTGCTCATTTCTATTTCATTAAATGCAACTAATGAATCTTTAGTTTGCGCCTAATCAGCTTTTCGCTGTCACAGCGCCACAGATCTTTCCAGGAACGGTAAGTAAGGCCAGTGCCGTATGTCAGAGAGACCCAGTCTGACCGAGATCAATTCCAGCTGCTATTCATGCGATAAGATAAAATGAGTTAGAGTAATGAAGAAAAGAAAAAGATTAAGCAAGACAGACATTAGGAAAGATGAAGACTTCGCAGTAAGATTACACCCAGCTCATCTGGCGAATTACTTATGCAACAAAGACTGGCAAGAGCTTTCCAACTGCGTGTTCACACCCAGGAAAAAAACATAACCAAAACCCAACATACGGGCCGCAGATACTCTTTCAGATAAAATGCTCTATGAAGAAAACTATTCGACATTGCTCTCAAAGCCAAACGCATCAAATTGAAGTATTATTACTAAGAAATACACGGTCAAAAAAAAGGTAGAAAACTGTTGCTGGGGTGGTACCCTAAGGTTCCTTTTGTACCTTTATAGGTAAGTATACAAACATAATACAACATTTTTACTGTACCTTAAGGACCTAATGGCCTCGTACACACTGCATATAAATTCGGTTGTAACTTCTGGGTTATGGGCTCATACAGTTCAGTAATTTACGGGACTGACAACCGCATTCTATAACCCAATGAATTACTACAAAATGCAGGTAGTGACAACTGCATTTACAGAAACTCTGCATAGTATGTATATAACCGCGATAAACAAGTAGTTGTTGATGAAGTACTTAAATGTGCATCATGACAGGTCTCTTTTATGAGAAAATAAATGCCTTGAAGGGGAAAAAGTCTTCTGTGTGCGTGGTGCAGAAAATAACACGAGTGTTTGCTGACTATTTTTTGCCAGATCTTGCACTAAAAAAACAGCAAACAAGAAAAATCCAAGAATTACCTTAATAAATCCAAAAATATTTGGACTGGCACCTTTTATACTTTAATAACACCAAAATCTTGATATAAACGGTTAGGTGCCACGACGGTGTGCAAGTAGAAAATAGAAAAAGGACCTGGCAACACTGCAAGACAGCGCTCTGTGAAACAGCCTCACAAATGCGTACAACACACACCGCCAACAGGGAGGTTTATTGCAAAACATTAATGCTGTAATATTATTTTGATCAAAGCTGTGAATGATAAGCACAAGAGATGGCAGACGTTGCTATGGTTATCTCTGTGTCAATCATCAAATTTTTGGGAGCGAGTTTTGTTCCGTACAGATATGGAATGATCATTTAGGGATTCCAACACAATCTCAAGGCAAGTTGTGGTATAGTCACAAAATATTTGATTAATTTATTAGTGTTCATGGACATATTTTCTGTTTTTTGTTTTCTCATTGTTTTATTTCCTATTTTTAAATCATTGTCGCTTGGGGTTGGAGTTAAATTTGGGGTTGGGGTTAGGATGTAATTTTATGTATTGGTTTATACATGTTTTTCTTCAGATTTAACAACTATTTTCGCTTGGGGTTGGGGTTAGAGTTGGGGTTTGGATGTTTGAAATGTAACAGAAAGTCGTTCTAACCCCAAGCGAAAATGGTAAAAAATTAGGAAAAAGCAATGAAAAAAGTTGTGCTTCGGACACGAAAAACTATTTATAGAAATTCGTGCTGAAAGACATTTGTGCTCAATGGCACGAAAAAAGCAGAAAACCGTGTCCATGAACACAAATAAATTAGTCAAATATTTCGTGACTATACAACGACTTGCCTAGAGATTGGGTTGGGGATTCGCTCCCGCATTTGTCACAACCGAAAGTTTGCAGTGTGTAATAGGCCATTGTGTACTTTTATAAATGTTTTGCACCCCCTAACATTTAACTGGTACCCCAAAAGGTACAACATTTTAATGTGTTGTATAACATTTCAATGTGTTTGTACCTATAAAGGTACAAAAATGAACCTTTGAGGGTACCACCCCAGCAACAAAAAAGGTATATTGTACAAGAACTTGATTATCATTTGCATTTGTATTTCCATAGATATCTTTTTAATTTTTTAAGGTACCTTTCTAAGAAAAAGAACTGAGAAAAGTACTTCTTTCTTTAAAACTATAAAAGCCAAAAAGGTAGGGATGTGATAAGACACCCTATGAGACGAGACATGAGATTGGGTTCACAAGAAGAAGATGAGATTTTCACACATTTTAAGAAATCCTCAATGAGGAAATATATGTATGGAAAAAGGTCTTTTGCAGTTATTTTAGTCATGCAACACCACTATCTACTTGAATGGTGAGAGACAGATATCTTAAGCTAACCCTAACCTAACCCTAAGCCTAACCCGACATGAGCTGTACTATAACTTTTGTTTCTTAACTCTTTCCCCGCAAATGATGAGTTACTAGGTCAATTAAAGGTGCAGTGTGTAATTTTAAGAAGGATCTCTTGACAGAAATGCAAAATAATATACAAAACTATATTATCAGGGGTGTATACAGTGGCGGAGCCAGAGGGGTGTCCAGGGTGGCACTGGACACCCTTGACATGTCACTGGCCACCCCGTGTGCCACCCCAAATTTAATGCGCTACTTTCACTTTCACTTAATCTATGCGTTACTTTCACTTAATCTAAGCTATGTTTATTTTCGACGTGCGGCAGCGCAGCACATTGTTAAAAACAAACATTATAAATATTAACCCTCCCTGCGGTCGCGGCGCAAACTCTTTATTTTTCAATCACTGCGCAAAGAGACTTGGATTACTCTGCTGATTTTGGACATAGAGATATGATTTAAACATCATTTAAAACGTTCAAGTGTCATTTTTTGTGTGTCTATAAAACTGAATGTTGTGCTTTTCACAAAATTAAGAAAATATACATAATGCGCGTTCTGTTATCTCTCCATCAGTGACGTCTTTTCAAAAACGCGTCAGAAAAATTACTGTAACTTAGCGAATACTTTTCATACCATCAGAAGATAAATGTCATGTCTACATAATGCTTGAAATCTTTAAAATGATGTAAGTGAAGTCGTACATTTTGCTAATACTACATGATTTATTTTCACCGTATATGCTGGAAGTGTGGTAATTGTCTTGTGGACTGAATAAAGTCTAAGATTGCCAATTCTTTTTACAACAAAACCCAGCACCATGTTTTCATTCTTGATGTGATCTTTATAGGCTACTGTATGATTGTTAGTTCAACTGGATTGCCACATTGAACTTGAAAGCGCAAGCCAGAGCTTAAACAACTTCATATTCGCGTCTTTTTGGCTTAAACGGACAAATGCTTATATGTCAAAATAGCTGTCTTGGTGATTTTCATACTAAACATTTGGTAACTGTACGTCTTAAACGAATAAACATTTTATTGCATTCGGTCTTAGCCTAACCTGTTAAAGTCTCTCTGTCATTAAAGTTAATTAAATATTAAAAGAAAAAAGAAAACTTTTGCATCTTCTGTATCTTCGTAAATAAAGATTAATCGAAACATCCTTTGTGCTGAGCTCTGCTATTTGAAGAAAGTTTAAGGTTTATCATGGAGTTTAGATTTCCTGATCTTTTGCTTCATTAAAGGGATAGTTCACAAAATGAAAATCCTGTCATCATTTTTACATCCTTATGTTGTTCTAAACCTGTACGAATTTATTTTTTCTTATGAACACAAAAGAAGATATTTTGATAAATGATGGTATGCACACAGCTGTTAACCACTGACTTCCATAGTAGGAATAAAAACAACATAATGGGATTTAATGGATATACCATTAATTGTGTGCTTATCATCATTTATCAAAATATCTTCTTTTGTGTTTATTAAAATAAAAAACAGGTTTAGAACAACATAAGGTTGAGTAAATGATGACAGAATTTTCATTTTTGGGTGAATCCCTTTAACAGACAGTAAATCAGATGTAAGAAATACAGTAGAAAGATTTAAAATTCACCTTTATTATGTTTACATCTAATGCGATCAAAAGATTCATTGCTTTCTTGATACATGGTTAAATGTAATTTTCTTTTATGGACTATGGACCCCCTAAAGTAGCTTTGGCCACCCCCTGGCCACCCCATTAAAAAAATTCTAGTTCCGACACTGGGTGTATAAAGACCTTTCATAATGAACCGTTATGTGTTTATTGCCTTAGTGAGACGTGAATGAGACGTTTTAACTACATACACAGAGGGTCCCCTTACATGGAAGCCGCCATTTTGTGCAGCCATGTTTCTACAGAAGCCCTTAACGGACAAACTTTATTACTAAGTTGTCTCCAACAATGACATGTTTGTCCGGTGGCAGCTAACGTAGCTTCTCTATGTGTTTCAAAAGCAAGAGGTGAGCAGTGGACTGAGCAGTTGGTTGCAATTTGCAACCTCACCACTAGATGCCGCTAAAATTTACACACTGCACCTTTAAGAAAAAACATTCCCTGCCAATAACGCTTTCCTGATGAGTGTTCACGGTAATCAGTAATACCGCTACTATCAACTAGATGACGATCTTAGCAAATTTATAAAAGTTCAAGCAAAAACTAATATAATCAATTTTTAACTCTGTGTATGTTTTGATAAGCATTCTGAATATGATCTATAACAAATTCCTTTACAAAAATGCAATTATCTCAGCTTTTTTATCCAGATTTTGTATTTTTGAAGAAACCTACCCATTTTTAAAAGGATATAAAAATAGAACAAATAAAGATAGTATGAAAAGTTTTTTTTTCCATTTTACTTGTTTGTTTGAAAGCAGAGGGTCTGTTCTTTTATTTATATATTTGTATGTTTATATATTTACAAAAGAGAATTTTCATGGAAGGCATTTTGTGAAACTTTTATAAAAATCACAAAAAATGCTGGGGGCAACATTTTTAAAAAAGACTGGCGGGGAATGAGTTAAGATGAAATTGCACTAAAAACACCAATATCTAGGTCGCTTCAGCTACTGCGCATGTGCACAGGTTGGCAAGTGCTTCCCGTGAGTCTTTAGAGCCCCTCCCCAGAGAATCATCAGTCTTTATCAATTAATGTTTGGTTCTTTTAAATGGAAGGCGGGACTTCCAGCGCCAAATCGGCCATATTGAGTGCTGCATTGTCCCCTATTCATAGTAATAGGAGTGCTCAATCTTGTTACATCCAATATCTTTGCTAATACAACCTTATTGTACATTTATGTGCAATGCTTGCTATCACAAACTTGAATCAGTGCAAGCAGTGCTTAATGTAAAATGCATACCTCATACCGCACTGTTTTGATGCCATTTGTTATTATAAGCTATTTTCTGTTCACAGACTCGATATGTGATCTAATCAGGATTGAAGCCGAACCATTGTACATCCCAAATTATCTTTGCCACAGCTGATCACTGAATAAATTGTTTACCGCCAATTCTAATTGGAGGCAATATAGCTACACCCTTATCCAGAGAATGAGATCTGCAGCGCGACCGAGGCCATGTGCCACAAATCCCAAACCTTGGCTCTGTATGTATGAATGATTGTAATCTTTAGAGTTAGCTCTGTGCCTAATCCCCCCACACGCTCATGCCAGTCAACAGATCAGTTCATCTGCTGCTTGATCACAATCCTCCAAAGCAAAGGGAAATTACACCTTGATAAATTGATATGACAAGCGTACAGGTTTAATTTCTTCAACAATGACACGGTTGACAAGATTCGGGCAGAAAACAGACCTGTGCCGAGTTCATATTGTGATAAGGATTGTATACGGTCACAAAGGTCCCCAGAGAGTACATGAGCTTACTCACAAACCCATAATGAAAAGAGGAAAAAGGAAACTGCAAACAGTAAACATACAAAGAAAAGTGTTTATCGTTTTTCAATGTTATGAGGGATTTCTGCAGAAATTGTAGAAAATTGTATAAGTTTGGTTTAAGTAAGATATTAGATGCCTTAAACACCAATCCTGTGGGTGCTCCAGTGCTCAAGCATCCCCTAAAAAACACCAGACATGCTCAAATAATTCTGCCTTAAAAAATTTTTTTATTCAGGAGCCTCTTTGATTGGTGGATCTCACGAGTTGTAATATCTGCAAAGATTTGATTAATAAGCTGAATAAAGGGCGCTTCACATTTCGCGTCTATCTTTTGCACCTATCCTTCTTCTTTCCAAAGCGATTGAGCGCTCCCGTAGCGTCTGCTGTTCATAAGCAAACAAAGCATTGCATTACATTGTGCCGAGCACCCACTGACAGAAAAATAAATTGGTGACTATGTAAGATGCTATTAAAAAGGCGTGTGATGACTTGGTTTGTGAGTTTGTGATTGCGTCAAATGGGTATATACAGTAAGCGGGGCCTTGATAGTGACGCTCCAACTTATGAGCACCATTGCACAGACTCTGGCTCCAAATTATGCAATAGGCCATTTTTTTTTACGTATTTTGGCTTTATTATAGTCTAAGGAGACACGTTGTCAATCATTTTTGTAGTGAATGCAACAAAGAGCAACAAATCAGTAGTCTCACCCATGTGACTTGTATATGGGGGTGGGGGGTGTTGGTGATTATCCTCTGGTTGGCTTCTTACTCCAGAAGAGGCTCATCTCATCCCCATACAAAGATTATTAAACCATGGTAACGATAATAACCAGCACTGAAACAGCTTTCTGAATGCCTGCAAGTTTTGTTGGTGTGCTGAAGATCAGTAGTGGAAATATGAAGAGTTTTCAGCTAAGGGAATTACTCAAGAGTAGACACCATAATAAATTTGACATGTTTGAAATAAGTCCAGTCTGTTCTACACTGACTGAAGGTTGGAAAAATCAAAAGTAGAGAAGTCAAAACTGGATCCAGTGCTCTGATATACCCATGAAATAAATAAATAATGCTAAAGTAGGACATAAAACCTCAAGGCCACATCTCTGGGTCTACTAGCACCAGACTGAGAGATGAAGGGATGGGGAGGTCAGATAAGGCTGAGGTTAGACTTTAAAGCTCTACGTGTAGGGATTGGGTATTCCACTGTGAAGTTCACTTTCTGACATGTATTCATCTGTTGCTTCACTATCCTTGTAGAGTATGGAAATAAATTAGTGCTGCACAATTAATCATATCGCAATCGCAATCGCAATGGCAGCCTGTGCGGTTATATGACAGCAAAATGTTGAAATTATATTAAATAAATAAATGTGTGGACTTTTAACATAAACTTTCTGATAACTGTTTGATGATTTTCCTTGCTGTTTAAAAAAAGAAAGAAAAACGAACAAAAAAGGCAGTGCACGTGTGTGGTGTGCGTCGTCACTTATACCAGAGCGAAGATGGATGCAGAGGAGGTTGACAGTGATCTGGTAGCTAAAAAAAACTCTACGTCGGTTGTATGGCGGTATTTTGGATTTAGGATTACTGACACTGAGCAGTTGCTACATCACGTGACAATACGAAAACATTTCTAGTTTTACAAATACACATTTTAGCATTATCACTAAACTGTGTGTGGATTTTTCTTAAAACCCATCAAGTTGACACATGATACCATTTAGTATAATCGCAATCGCACATCGCAATATTAGCATCAATAACCGCAATGGGAAAAATTACCCAAATCGTGCAGCCCTAATATAAATGCAATTAGATTTTTGTATTAGGTATTTATTGCCGATACCCAAGGTGTAGCCTTGCAAATCTGCCAATTACCATAAAACATTTAAATAAAAAATTACAAAACATTCAGCACATGCAATGTTTTAATTTCACATGTCTATGCAAAAATATGTGGTTTCACAAGATTTGGTTTTTCCAAAAGCAATAAAAACTTATTTAATTCTGTACTAGAGGACAGTAGGCAAAATTGAATTATCAGACTAATGTGACCTTAGGAATAAAACTAAATAACTTCACAGCTAGGGAAGGTGGAACAAGGGCTTGTAAAACATGTCAGCTCTAAGTCAGTTGCCATAGTAATTAAATGGAGAAATGGTTCAAATGCCACAGGTATTTAAAGGGACACTCCATGTTTTCTGAAAATAGGCTCATCATCCACTTCCCCTGGAGATTAACATTTAATTTGTACCGTTTTGGAATCCATTCAGCCGATCTCTGGGTCTGGCGCTACCACTTTTAGCATAGCTTAGCATAATCCATTGAATCTGATTAGACCATTAACATCTTGCTTAAAAGTAACCAAAGAGTTTTAATATTTTTCCTTTTTAAAACTTGACTCTTCTGTAGTTACATTGTGTACTAAGACCGACAGAAAATTAAAAGTTGCTCATTCTGGTGAAATAATCAAGGACTTTGCTGCCGTAACATGGCACCCCTTAGTATCTTTCAATTGCAGGGGACTATTTTCGGGCACTACGTAATATCATTGCGCCTGCTGCAGCCATGTTACGGCAACAAAGTCCTTGATTATTACGCCAAAATGAGAGTAGTTCCTAGCCATATCTGCCTAGAAAATCTTTTAATTTAAGTCTAAACTTTTAATTTTCCATCCGTCTTAGTGCACGATGTAACTACAGAAGAGTCAAGTTTTAAATAGGAAAAATATTGAAACTCTTTGGTTATTTTTTAGCGCAATGTTTATGGTCTAATCAGATTCAATGAATTATGCTAAGCTATGCTAAAAGTGGAAACGCCAAACCCGGAGATCGGCTGAATGGATTCCAAAACGCTAAAAATCAAATGTTCAACTCTAGGGGAGCTGGAAAATGAGCATATTTTCAAAAAAAAGTTAAGTGGTACTTTAAACTATGAGGCATTACAAATTAGCCGTGCTGGTTTTAACATCACTTGGCTGAGAACACTGTTTACTGAGAAAATGCAAAGCAAAATCCAGTTCTAATATTAATAGAACACCTGACAGTTCTGAAAAATTTGATCTTTTGCCTCAAAAACATGATTTAATTTTATGATGATGGTTGCTCTAAGCACAACAAATATCAGATTGAGTCATACTGTTCTTATTCACTTTTAACTTTAATATTTGTCAATACATTTCCTCAGAACTTTATCAGTAATGTTATCCCATGCCATCTGCAACTCAAGCCAAAGGCTTTCCTTTGAATTTGGGGTGAGTTGGAAAATAAACTGTACTTGTACATTCACAGAAAAGCTTTTGGCTTTAGTTGCAGAAAGCATGGATAACATTACTGATAAAGTTCTGAGGAAATATACTGACACTTACGCAAGATAGTTTTGCTGCTGTAATTGCTGCAAAAGGTGGACATACCAAATATTAAAGTTAAAAGTGAAGAAAAATAATACAATTCACTTCATCTGATATAGTTGTTGTGCTCAAAGAAAACATCATTATGACATGAAATCATGTTTTGAAGCAAAAAAGGTCAATATTATCAGATCTGGCCACCGCTGTATAATCTCAGGATTTTAGGTCTGATGCAATGCACATGATGTAATTGGCTAGTCAAGTACTTGTTCTGCTTGTTGTCAGGTAATAACTTCAAAAACCTTTTCAAATATGTCAGTATATGACATATATATATATAGAGTCATGCATTCCACCTAATGAGCCTCTTTATTTTTTGTAGAAAGCAAGAGCGAATAAATCTTGTGGTTTTTTAGTACAAAATGTATCTTATTTGAACCCTTCATTTATGAAATACAAAGTTTGTAAATAAAACTACCAAGACATTGTTGTTATCTGACCCAACAATGGGTTAAAACAACTCCGCATTTTGTGTTGAAACAACCTGGCATAGACTAAATTGCTCTACAGCATGTTGGATTTGTCCATTTTTGACCCAACACTGGCCTGAAAAAGCCAGCATTTTTCAGAGAAAAGCGACCAGACCATGTTATTAAACCCTTCTTTGAAACCGTATTAATTGGTACCACTATGTCTTTTGCGAGGTGAAATGTTACTGAATCTGTGGTTTCTCTTTGCTGTTTAAAACGAGACTCATATAGTGGAAAAAGCATCCAAAATAGTTCTCCTTTTGAAAAATGCTCTGCATGGGCACATTGCGATATATCGTGCAGCTCTAATATCCACTCGATTATCCACACAAATTCCTCCCGGATTCGCTATTTATCCAGTAAATAACCAATTTCGCATGTGTTAAGAGCACTCTACCACAAACCGCTGGAAATGGCCATTCCTACATTAAGTAATTTCCCTTCATCCTCCATAAAAAGGACACAGATGATCCGTCAGAGATCAGACTAAACAGGGATCCATTCTCAGCTCTTTCCGTCTGAGTGGTCCAGCTCCAGCAGTCTGCTCAGTAATTGGAGGACCACAGTTTCCTGGAGAACACACTTTATTCCATCTGCCTTCCTTAGACTTGCAGAAAGAAATGCAGCACTAACAAAGAGCGACAGGCAGCAACACAGGGCCGCATGATATCCGCTGAACAATACTCTGATCTCAATTTCCAATGGTTTATTTATAATACAAACTTAAGTGGGGATGAAATAAATAATAATATCAATGAGTCAATGTGTACTTTGCCATATGTAATCTCTACCTAGGAGTCCCACAGGTCTCTTGAGATTCCAGTGGGCCTTTCAGACAGAGGAAACCGGAAGGTCACGTAGGCCGTTACCATTATAAAGAATGGGGCAATTAGTCTGGCTATAGATTACAATTTAGCAGTCCTCTGAAATGAATCTAAGCCAACAGTCCATAACAAGCCGATAATAACAAGTACTGGCAGACCAGTCCCTTCAGACAGCACAATTACATTACTACGAAACAAACCCGGTTAAAGTATCAGTGTACCAACACCACTGCTGAAAGGGAATGTGTTACCGTTGTCTCTTACCTCTATGAAACGAACAACAAACTAATTATATTTGATCTTGTAACATCACACCATCATCTGGATGTTTTCCCTCAACCTGAGGTTGAGACTACACAAAGAGTTTTAATAACATACAGTGAATACATACAAACCTTTTTAGGTCCTTTAAAAATAGGAAGCGCTATATGGTGAAACATAAAAAAATCTGAGGTGCAGAAATGAGTCAGAAAATGTCAATCGCTTGCAGAAGATAAACTTGACGTTTTACAAGTGTGCCAATCAATCTTAATAACAAGAACATTGAATTATTGTTATGTTAGCAAGTTCTTCTTAAACCCTAAAAATATTTGGGTTGTTTCAACCCATGGTTGGATCGTTTTTAACCCACAAAAAATAGATACAAAATATGTCATTAGGGCAAGTATGTGTGGTGGGTGCATATTATAACCCCAAAGGTATTTATTGGTTCTAGAAAAATGCATATTGGTACCTGAAAGGTACATATCTTTACCTAAATGGTACATATTAGGACCTTTTTAAAGGGTACCGTCCCAGTGAAAATGATGTTGTACCAACTATCAACTTAAAAAAATTACGTCATTTGGTAATGCCTAAAATCAGAAGCTTTTTCACCTTAAAATTTTCACTTAAAGATAATTTTTTTTGGTAAAAAGTAATTAAAAAAAAAAAAAAAAATTACAGCGTAGGTGCAAATGTGTACTTTTTAAAATTGTACTGTCCAGGCCCGGACTGGCCATAGGAAGCACCGAGAGAATTAACAATGGTTCAGTCTGTTGTTTTTGGCCACGAGGGCCGGTGTTGTCATGCTCCTGGGTTGAAGGTTGCTGGCCCTAGACTGCCAGCACTCACAACAGCCCCACCTGCATAATTTGCGGGTGAGATATGTGCCCAAAGCTTTATGCCCAAGTTGATTGTGTCCCGACCACTTATTGGAAGAATTCTTGCATTAGGGTCCTTTAACATCAAAAACGCATGGAGATGCTGTTTCAGGCACATTTATATTTGAGTGCGCTTGCTGCGCGTTTAGATTTAAAATAAACTTGAGGGTGACTTAATACGAACGGCCTCTAAAAGGAAAATGATCTACAAATCTTTTTGTTTTAAGTCTTAGTCATAGATTTAACAATAAATCGTCTATGAAACGTCATTATTTACTATCTATTGCAAGGATAACAAAAATCTATTTGATTCAAAACTCATCAGTTTATTTGAAAAAAGTATGTTTGAATATGTTTCCTCAAATAAGTGTGAACGTCCATTATATATTTGTTCTTTTTTGACACAAGGTAGGAGGTCTACCTCACATTATTTGGAAATATACATGATCTAAACACTTAAAAAAATAAGATAAGGATTTTAATGTTTCCACCTGTTTACTTGATAAATCTTCCTTGTGTATTGTATAACTGGGGATTTCAAATTTATTTCAACCACAGGCAATTTCAAGACCGGCCATTTTTTAAAAAAAATAGAAACATAGGGAAAAACACAAACACATTTGTTCCCCTTTAGTAGTTTTTGAATAAGTTAAATTAAATAACATTAAAATACCTTATGGTAGGGATGCACGATTATGGCAAAAATCATAATGATTTAGGGTCTTGTATTTGCACTGAATTGAAAATGATATATTTAAAGTGCCCATATTATGAAAAACTCACTTTTTCTGGGATTTGGGGTGTTCATTTGTGTCTCTGATGTTCCCACACGCATACAAACTTGGAAAAAAATCCATCCATGCTGTTTTGAGTGAGATACAGATATGAGTTCAAACTCAGTTCCAAAGTGACGTAACTAGCCGTTTCGTCACATTCAGTTTGAATTTTCCCAACCAACCCCCTACTCGCAGGTCTCCACCCACCAGGTAGCCAGAGAGCACAGAGCAGTCACTTTGCTGATACCCTCTATGCTGTTATCATGTCTCACGGAAAAAGTTTTAACGGGTGTTTATTGGAACCTGGAGTAATCTTATATACAGTGTGTTACGACACAAATAGTCCTCAGATTGTAGGCGATAAGACGTTCATGCGAAATCTGATGTAAACAACAGACTATGTATCTATATTCCACGGATTATACGCATTTGTGGACAAAAATGGTCATTGGATTTTTTTGGACTTTCATGGATTATTCACACATCTAAAAAACAGACTTGATTCGATTGGCGAGCGATATATCAAAACAAAAGGTAAGAAGTCACGTTATATTTTGCATGTTGTCATCTTCAGTCACATACTACATTTATGATGCTAGAGCATCTGTATCTCAAAACAGAGACCATACATTGATGCTAATCCCGTAAATCATACCTTTTTTGCAGGCTAGCTAGTTTGCAGCGTGGTTTCGAAAGTTAAAATTTTTTTTACAGCTTTATTTTACAATTCTACATGAACTAAGTAATAGTGCTTTGCCAAACTAAAAGTGTTTTGCCAAACTAACCGAGACCGGGCCTTATCGACCCGGCTTTTCTCACGAGGCTAACGTACCCCCGAGTCTCTATCACTTTCCCAAGATATGGTCCGGACCTCCGGCAAGCTTCTAGCAATTAGCACGCGGCCCACAAGCAGTATACATCCCGCGCCGGGTCTAAATTTCTGTCATTTGCGAAAATAATGCGTTTGAAAATGTTTTATAACGGGAATATGTTAGCATTGCCCAGGGAAAACAAGTGTATTGTTGAAACTGCTACATCACAATTTACTCTGGAATCATTGTGTGAGTTTCTTCTCCTGTAGTGTACTTATTAGTACTTTTTTGCTTGATTTGTCTGTTGGCAACATAAACCGTTAATAATAATAATATATCAAATAATAACACAGTATGGTCTGTACTGCTCACAATATCACTATGCACGCGCACATGACGTTAGTAGTGGGGCGTGATCAAAGGAGCAGCAGCTCATAAATATGTAATGACCAACTCAAAACGGCACAATCTGAAATGCACTGAAACAGAGGCTACTAGAGATGGGTAACAATCTTTTCCTACAAGCTATTTCGAGCAAACAACTTTTGAAACATGTTTTATGGAACTCATACACCTATTTAACTTGTGAAAAAGCAGTCATAATATGGGCACTTTAAAAAGTACAGTGAATTGCAAGGCTGCAGAGAACATTGCACTATTGCAGACTTAAATACTATCTTATTTTAATATAGACAGTCATGAACTAAAATGGGCCGGTCTTTAAAGGCATGAAACTTTAGGGCTAAAAATTAGTCCCAATCCGGCAATAGTACTGTCAAGCTACAGACCATTTTTTGACCTTTTTTCTGACTGTGTACTCACACGTCTTATTAAATATACAGTGTGTAACATAATTTTCTATTAATATTCTATTATTCTACTACTACTATTATTATCAAACATATATTGGCTTAAGGCGATTAAATTTTAGGAGGATTCATCAAAATAATAAACAGTGGTTCGGCCTCTCAATTCTGACCGAATGAGCATCATTCAAAGTAACCACTTGGTTTTTATAACACTCAGCATTTGTGACAGATGCCAAAATGTGTACTTATACCCGATATTCATCTACATATCAGCATTTCTACAGACATTTTAATGCCTGGTTGAATCTGACAATTTAGGGATCCTAACAGTTTCAAGCATATGGAGCTGTCAATAATCCACAGCAAAGCCTTAAAGATTCTTGTCCCTCGAATAATGCTAATAAAACTTAATAGACATTGCAGATGTAGATAAACAGCCAGGAAACACAAATGATGTAAATATGGTGCCATATGAGTATTACGCGAGTATTACATCAGAGCCCCATATGACTGTATTATTGGTATCATAACACCAAATGCCTTAGCAATAGATAGATGCATTATGAGGAAACAACTATTGCATTAAGATGTACTGCATGGGGACGGCCTGATTTGGTTTAAATTGATTTCCCAGCTGTGGTTATGATCCTTAAGTAACTCAGTGACAAAAACAAATCAGCTATTTAAAGATCAGACAGATAAGTTTATCCTCAGCCCATGTCATGGAATAACATTTATAATATACTCCCACTTTAAACCCAATACATCTATTTCAGGACTCTGTTTTTAGACTTAACGAAACCAAAAATCAACCCCAAAAATCAAGGTTTGTGCATCAAGCAGGCCAACACGCAAAAGTGCCCGCAAACGGCATGGTGTGAATGACTTTCTGAACATAATCGAACGAACACCTGCTAGCACGAATCAAAACGTTAAAACCACAGGATTTATATATTATCCCCATTATCCCCTAGGTGTTAAAACATTAAGAGTTGGCTAAATAACAAGTGGAAATATAAGGACTGGATAACAATCTTGTCGCTATGAACTACGCACGCAGCCAAATTCTTGTAACCGGATGCACTTATATGTGTCGCCTGCCCATAAGACAGTACTAACTATAGTACTGAAGCAATTGTAGGGCTCCCAATCAATGAAGCGTACATTCAAAATCTTAAATGTTCAACCGTGTGCAAGACGTAACAAATTTGGGGGGGATGGCAAAGCTTACCCTAGGCTTTATGGGTGTTGAAGAGGAATGGCCACATTTCACATGAAGTTCTGCAACATTTCCCATATTTCCAGCTAGGTCCAATTAAAGTGATGTTCTCTTTTAGTTTAAGAGCCAAAAGCGCAATGACCTGATTCAGATGAGATTACTCAATTTGAAGGTAAAGCCACCGGACAAAAGTCGGCCCCGGGCCACGCAGCCTGGTGAGATAAAGCTGGGAAACATTAGCAGTTGGCACTAAGTCTTCTTTTCTTCTCTTCGGCAGTGACAATGAGGCACAAGCAAACATAATTAGCAATGACAAAAATCTTGTAAAAATAGAAGATGGCACAGAAAGCCTGTCAGGTTAACTTGAACTTTGTTTAATGAAATTCTGTCAAGCCCATCTTCCTGTGGTGTACTCGCATCATGATAGCGCTCCAGGCACCCAAGCCATTATGTTCTGTGGCCGGCGATGACACGCGGTTTGTGTGATCTTAGCGGGGCGCCGCGGTTCGACTCTCAGAGACTTACACACAAAAAAAGAGCATTGCAATGGAAACGTTTACAGTGAAATGGGAACATTTAATACACTTGACAGCACTGGGAAGATCTATCAGACACTTACTAGACATGAGTCCAGGTAAAACTGTCTATTCTTTATCCAGAAAGGCCTTACAGGTCAGTCATTGTTTACCTTAACAAGAGGCTGAAGAGGTTATAAGAGCCTTCTGAGGTTTGCCATCAAAATGAAAATACGCCTAAGCACAAAGTGTGACAACCGCTAAGCAACATTAATGCACCTGACTGCTCTCACAGCTAAACAAACGTCCTTTACATCTCTTTTAACGTTCAGCACACTGGGCAAAAAAGAACAGTAGGTCCAAATCCTTTCTCTCTTTCTTTCTCTCGATCTCGCTGTACTGCTGTGAGCTAATGAAGGTCTGGCTTTGTGCCTATAGATGACAGATCGTAAAGGACCTTTGCCTGAGGGGGCTTTTTAGCATTATACTACCCCCTGACCGAGAGGCGCGCTATGTATTTTCTTAATCCTCTGGGCAAAATGTCAACTTTTTGAAATACTACATCGCAAGCATGCAAATCATTACTAATCACAGCTACTAGATACTATGCTCTTTAAACAACAGAAATGCATCAGTGACTGCAAAGCAGCGTGGCTTATTTGAAGAGTTTGGTTCCAAAACGCAATAAATCCAAATTTCGGTAAAAACATGTTTTCTATACCAAGAAAGTGACAAGATGAAAACCACTATTTTCTGTTACAAACTTTCACATAGCATCTTTAGGTTATAAAAACATAAAAAATTCAAATCCATAACTTGATTTTCAAAGATTTATTATAAAAACGGATTATTTTTTCCACAAAATGCAATAAATCCATGACAAGTTTTTATTCAAAATGCTATAAATCTATTGAATCAATAGCCTATATAAATGTGCATTCATCTTTGCCATGTTATATTTATTTAGTTGAATAGTTGTACACACTAATTAAAAATATAAACATTAATGGCATTAATCAAAACACTTACTTTGTCATATTAAGATCACTGTCATTGCTGCGGTTATACTTGACGTCGTCGCTTAACGTCTTTCACAGCGATCAGCTGTAAAATGTTTTGGTCCTGCTCGATATTCGTTGACTTTGAGTAAAAGTATGGAAAGTTTTTCATAAGATCCCCTGGGGTCAATGTGTTATCATGACAGAAACTTGATGCTGTCGGCCTGGCCAAACAAGCACCCGTCTCCCGAGTGTCTCTTGCGTAAATTATTAGATGTTGATGGCTTACGTTTCTTTCCCGTCACAGAAAACCATCACAGGTTTATCAATGCTATTAAAGTATTATTTTGTTTTTGTTTGTTTGTTGATCACGAAGTACAAAGTAGATGAGGAAAACTAGGATTTTGTGTACTCAACGCGCCGCCATTGTTGTTTACATTGCGTGAATGGTGCGCTGTAATTTCTGGAGCGGATTAATTGCGTTCTGTAAAAAAGGAGGAGTGGCGTTTATTGCATTTTGGGGAAAAAGGGAGAAAAGATGACAGAATAACACGGCGGATATTGAATTTTGCAAAAAATTAAGAATTTACTTTTTAATACCGACCTGATATAATACTGATTCTAACAGTAACTAATTTTTTTCAAAAATGGCGTTTATTGCGTTTTGGAACCAAACTTTTCATTTCTATAACCAAGGCCTTGAATACGTCCGATGCGGTCTAATTCTGCAACGCTGCGTGTAATGTGATGCACAGCTGGATGTGATTAAAAAGTAAAACACCAGACAAACATTTTCAGTTTACTTCGCCACGGTGTAAATAAAAACGCATGGGCAAAATCAACTTTGGCAAACTGGGTCACGGCACCAACAAATATTTGCAGTTGGATATGCGGGCCCAAAATTAAAGGCAAATAAAAGCATCATCGGGCCATCAAGTCATCAGGAAAGGATTAAAACCTAGTTGTGTGCAACACAGTGAGGTTGTTTCAACAAGCGAAAATCCAATTCATTAACATGACAACCACAGGTTCCCCTGTCGACCTGCCATTAATTATCTGGCCTTACAAGAAGATTAGGACGCGGGGAGAAAGAAACAAAGGGAAAACAACGCCGCAACACTTGGCCATGCCTCACCAGTATAATTACCCTTCCAAAGTAAACAGAGTGGAAAGACTAATGCATGTGGCATGGGTCAGCGTCACTTGAGCACTGACATAGCTTGCTTTCTTCCTCCCTCATTCTCTCTTTTCAGCGAGAGGAGTGGGCAGCTGTGAATGCGGTGGGGGGAAGGATATCCAGCCAAGAAAACACGATCTGCTGCTGCTGTCTGTTTAAAGGATCCCTCCTACTGTTTCCAGGCCAGTGAGATGAAGAGAATATCTTGAGGGTCTACTGTTAAAATCTAATCCCTCAAAGTGGGCTAAAGAAAACATTGGACTGGAGGCAGAGATGGATGAAGATTAGCAGTTCATATTCACAGACAGTCCGAGAACGCTTGAAATTGCACACACGTAGGCAAAAGACAATTCGATTTCACACACAAGTTCACATGTATGACAAAATACACGTGTTGTTTAAGCGAATCACTCAAAAAATTCAATCACTCAAGTCATCACTTTGAATCAGTCTAATGTAGAGTTTCTTGAACTTTTCTGGCCTTGTAAAGAAAGATTTGTTGGTTCAACTTAATAAAGTAAGTTTTGTGGTTACTTTAAAAGTTTGAGTTAATTCAACTTAACAATATTAGTTAACTCAAAATAAGTTAACTAGTTGTGTCAACTAATACTTTTAAATATCAGATAACTTACTTTTTTAAGTTGATCCAACCTTATTTTTTCCAATGAATTCTGTAGAAAACACAGATTCACACTGAAGCACCAGAAGCAATGTAAGACTTAAACACTTCAAGCCACTTCAAACTACAGAGTAAAATAATAAATAAACCAAATAAAAAAATCAGGATTGGCAATGTTTCTATGACAATCCTCCGAGTGAGGCTAAACGATAAAACAAGCTATTATGGTTATTCACCCCGGTGTGGGTTACAATAGCAAGAAGCTCATGGGCATCTAGTGAGCAACAATTCTCAACTAGACAGAAAACACTGAATTGATTGAAACCGCAGGCATTCTTCTCAGCATCCACTAGGCATCGTAACCTGCACAGCGGGATAAAAGAAAAATGGAGCTGTCAATGACACGGCTAATGACACCCTAGAGATATAAGCAATGTCAGTCCCACGGGAGCATGAAAAAATACTATTTACCCTTACTTTCACCTCCAAGTCTTGCCACTTCCAAAGCTCGATTGCAATTTTCTCATTAAAGAAAAAACACATAGCTTATTTATGCTAATGCCTCACTCCTAAAACGCATAATTACAGTATCCATTACTGACCAACTGTTACCCAACCATGATGGAGAGCGGTAAGGTGCTTTAATAATCTCTAGGGCACGGCTGATCTATGAAGCTCAGATCTAATTGGGATGAACTGTAAACAGTAGACTGTATTTAATGTGCTCTAATATGCTTAACCTTAAAAAACAACTTAAAATCAGTTTCTATTACTAATGAAATTGTGCCTCTGCACTTCAGGATCACTCTTAAATATTTGATGGGCTGGCTAAGAATCAGCCACGGATCAGAATCAGATCACTCCAACACATTATTTTGAAAGATTGCATTGGATACGGTACATCTACAAGTACACTGAAGCAAAACACGGTGATTTAAAACGTGCAAATAGTGTGTGCTCGATGTGTGTTTTGAGATTCTCCACAGACTTCATGTGTGAACTAAGTTAACTAAATGCTTTATTTAGATACAAGCATAGCATTAAGCTTTTGGCCAAAAATGGTACAAAATAAGACATTTAAGAATTTGCCTTTCCCAATCTGATGTGTTCATCTGCATACCCACCCCTCCGATCTGACAGACCCACAACCCCAGGGGTGACATCAGTCTTAGACATCTGTCACTGTGAGCTGGCAGCACTTGTCAAGAAACTGCTCCTGCGATTCAACGATCCCATTATAAATCAGTGTGCAATGCATTCAATGATTTCATGGGATTGTATTTTTAGGATTAAACTTGCGCATATGCATTGCATTCTCTGAGAGGAAGTGATTTCTTAAAGGTGAGCACGGAGATTTGGAAAGTTAAAGAATGTATATATTTTTAAAGTCTTTCAAGTTCAATCGAATAGTATCGGTTAGACACACATAGGCAGATATGTCAATATACTGCAGAGGCCAAGATATACCATCTGGGTTATGCTTCACAAATCAATACCACTGCTAGATATGGGGTCTGGTGATGTCAATGTTGCTTTAACTTTAAAAAGTAAGTTACCACCAGGTTGCCTTAAAATTTTGAGTTAATTTAAAATATTAGTTTACGCAAAAAAAAGTTAATATATTGTGGCGAATATTACTTTATAAGTTGAATTAACAAAATTTAAAGGCAACCAGGAAACTTTTTTTTAAAGTTGGATCAACTTTAAATTTTTTCAGTATACAGACAATAAAAATTTTACATTAGAAAATGGGGTCTAAAAGTCAAACAACATTTGGTCTGGTGTAGTGGGAAGTGCTTTAACACGTAGCACAGATGTGTTTTTAGCAACCTGAGTTCGAGTCCCAGCTCAGGGTACTTTGCCAGTCCCATTCCCTTCTCTCTCCACCCAGTACTTTCCTGTTCTCTCCTTACAATACTGTCGTCAATTAAAGTCGTCATGAAGCGGAAGTAGGGATTATCTTATTTCCCCATGGTAACGTATATCTAAGTGAAACAGCTTCTGGAATGAAAAAAGTAGAGCTGGATTGAATTTGTCCATTGGGAACTGATTGGATAGTTTGAAGATGGGTCATGTTGATATTTGCTAATCACTCCGATCTCTTCCTAGTTATAATTTTAAGGAGGAGAGGAGGTTTGCATTTTTTTTTATTAAAGGAGATCATGAAAATCTGAATTTCCCATTTTTAATTGCTATAATTGGGTCCCCAGTCCTTGTATTAACCTAGAAAATGTGTAAAAGATCAACCCAGTAACTTAGTTTTGGTAAAGCATTCCCTGCAAGCATGTAAAAAATAGGTCATCAAAATTTGGCTCCCCTTGTGATGTCAGAAGGGGATAATACCACCCCTTAATCTGCACTTTCCAACCACGACATTGTCATTTAGTGCAAAGATCAGATCTATGGCTGTCAAAATGATTAAATAATCGTCTCATCGCGATTGTTTGACCTCATCGCGATGATTTCAGATCGCCACAATAATTGCACATCTCTTTAAAAAACACAAGGGGAGCTGCAGTGCCTGTATAAACGAGACAGTATCTGATGTCTACTCTCAGGCTGTTATTTAAGGCCCGTTCTGGTATAGTCAGTTTATTTTGATTGCATTTTTATTTTCAGTTATTTTTCCAGACACTTTATTTTATGTTATTTTATGTTTACTTTATGTTTATTTCTTATTAAGAATGTTCAATTTTGAAAGCTATATTTGTGTAAAAAAATGTTTCATGAACAAACAAAAAAATGTATGAGAATTAAATGTCAAATCAATAAAACAGACAATTAATCATCATAATCGTCAAAGTCCTAAACCAGTCAATTAATCGTCATAATCGCCACACTTTATGAGACCATTTACCGTCAGCCAAATTTCATAATTGTGACAGCCCTAATCAGATAATTTGCATTTAAAAGGACACACTGAAAAATGGCACATTTTTGCCCACACCTACAAAATGTTAAAATGCTATAAAAATTATTTATATGGTATTTTGAGCTAAAACTTCACATATGTACTCTGGGGACACCAAAGATTTATTTTCCATCTTTAAAAAGTCTTGTGAAATGTCCCCTTTAAAGATTATGAGTAGGGATGCTCCGATCAGGATTTTTAAAGGCCGATACCGATCACCGATTTGTTGTCTTCGTGATCGGCCGATACCAATGCCGATACCGATTTTTCAAGCTGATATGCAAGCTCTTTGATGACTGTAACTTTTAACATTTTTTCTAGATAAAGTAATACCACAGATGTTGCCTTTGTTATATTACTTGCAGTAATTAGGTATATTATTGTTTTAATAGAGAATCAAATAAATTAGCACAACAAATATTTATTCTGCAAAGAGAAATTTAATATGCCTTTAAAAAGGCTTATGTCTGTAAAATCTAATGAAAATAAAACACTTCACAGTCTTTACTGTATGAATTAAATATACACGCATTCGTATGAAGTACAACAGTTCTTTAGTGAAGAGCAGAGAGTGATTTTATTGAGAGATGAATTAGTTTACTGTAGCTTTAAGACTCGACAGAGATCGCTCTGTTCACGTGCACTGATGACAGGCTGCTGTGTGTGCGCGCGGCGGGTGTATGCAGGCGAGAGCAGCTGTGAGGAAAATTAAAGTTTAAACGCTCAAAACTTTAAAACACATGCAAATAATAAACTTTTGACATGAGGATGCAATTGTCCGCGATAGATATGTGTTGTATACGCTGTTTGATGGGGATGTGAAGACGGGTCGTGCTGTTAGGACCGGACCGCGTCCTCATAGAAAATACACATATCTCTGTAAAGGCAAAGAGAGAAATGCAAATCTGCACGTCGCTCATGAGCCACAGGTTATAAAAATGCTCTCACTGCGTAAAAATGGTCTCTAACTGCAGTCGCATTGAGGAGCCATATGATGACAAAAGTAAACAGAAAGATCGGTTCACGAGATCGGCAAATTTAACGAGGACCGATCGAGTCATTTAATGCCGTTATCGGCCGACACCGATCTCTGGCCGATTGATCGGAGCATCCCTAATTATGAGGGCAGATGGATTTAAAAAAATAATAATGAAGCTCACAGATAATTTGTAAAAATACCACGATATTTTATAACAAATAACAGTTTTTCCTTTCAATTTCATTGAGACTTTAAAGGCGAAAATGCCATCCAAAAAAATCAACAAAATCTTATTTAAAATCAAACTTGAAAATAATCATAAACTTTTTACTGTAAAATTTAAAATAAACATTAGTGAAACCATTAGTAATATGAAGATTTGGAAGCATTTCTAGGCCACTAATAAAATAGCAGTTGACTACATTTATGCATTTGGCAGTTTTTTTATCAGTATGTGTGTTCCCTGAATTTGATGAGCTTTTGCGCTGCTAATCTAAGGCTTTACCATTGTGCTATACGGGAGCACGAATGAAACACGGACTATCAATGAAAGATCAGATATCCATCTTTCCTATGAAGCACAGGAGATAATCTTTGGAACATTCTCAATCATGCTGTGATAACATGAATCCTGAGGATCTGCATATCTATGCCAGCTCGGGTGCATGCTGTCATCAAAGCCAAAGGCCCAAAGAGGAACCCATCCAATATTAAGACATTCATGATGCAAATATATTTGTAGAAAATGCACTACCAAATCGCTTTCACAGATGTTTGGAAGCGACTTCTACAAATGGAACAAATGGAACAAAGTACTTTACAGTAATGTAAACAGAAAAACCACAAAGAACTAAAGCCAAAACATTTGTGAAAACTGTAAAGATGGACCTGGGATTCAGTCTATTACTCTGACTGGTAATTACATAAGAAACAAAGCCTTAAGCCAAGGTCAGAGAAAGTCTCGCCGGGGAAGGTATTTCAGACACGAATCCACATTCAAGATGAATGTGTTGTGGATCAGCTGGTGGTAGTGTGCTGCTCCTGGAGCCCAGCCCGGGCCTGTCTTAATGCAGCTCCGCTTCACTGCGCATGCCGCTAACCCTTGCCGAGAAGAGGAACAGATTTCACAGAACATATGGGACCTTGCTAGGATTCAAATAAGCAGACTGTTAGAGGTGCCTTGCTTACCTGTAGAAAACAATTAATCCACCTTTTCCATCGTTCTCACTGACAACAGTGTGAAAAGAGAGACAAGATAGAGAGGGGGGCGGCATAAAACGACACAGAGAGAGAGAGAGAGAGAGAGAGAGAGAGAGAGAGAGATCAGACTAAACTTAGCGTACTAATGTGTTTCTTCTTTTTAGTCACATCACGCAGTTTCCTCTCCAGTAACCTTCCACTGACCTTCCCACTTCCTCTGGCTGTGAATAGAGGAAACCGACTGCGCTGCTATACCACACAGACAACTAAGAAAAATGTTTAAGAAAATCAAGATTTGGTAGATCTGAGCATTTAGCCTCTCACTAACTTTCACCTACAGTAAACCATTTGTAGAGATGTAGCTGGATCGGCACAGTTGTGCCACTGAGGACTAGAAAGCCCTCGATGTCAGAACCTATCCACAATGTCAAACCCTGACACCTTCTTTCCAAACCCTACAATATAAGACCATAAACCTGCACGCCACTATAAACCTGTACCCGTCTGTTGATTTGTGGATCCAATTACTTTCCTTTCTGTAATAGCTATGTTCAGTGCAATGATGTTCAGTCAATTGTGGCAGCTCCTCTCTAAAGGTGCGCGTCATTTCCGACGCGTCTCTGACCTGAAACACCCCATCATGTGCCGTCAACTCCCAGATGACCAGAGCCACAGGAAATGAAAGAGGTCAGTCATTCTGTCATTAGCTCGGGAACGCTACTGACGTACAATGTTTATCTGAGAATGGATGATCACACCTACAGTGGGTTTGCTTGAGTGGTCATCACTGATGCAACACAGCTGTAAGCTGAATCACCCTGTCAACGCAGGCACGTAGGTGCACGGGCACCAGGGAACCGTCTGACAGGTGTTGACAGATGGATTATCTTCCGGGCCAGCGGTGGCCGTGGTTTTGCGAGAACCAAGCTGGCAGGCCACAGTGTCGCCGAGCATCCCGACACCTGGTGCATCCCCAACTAAATCTGAGCTTTGGCACCTTGTTTCTGCTGCAGTGAACTGCAGCTACTGAATGTGATTAGCCGCGTCCCATGGATTTATGAGTCGATCAGATTGACGGCTTTAAGCCTCGACGAGGGATTTTAGCACCGTGGGGTGAAAGTCCGGGAAGGTCCCGCGAGCTGGAGAGCTTTTCACTACTAAAATGACAATTCAATTAATTATACTTCACTAAAGGTAGATGTTCCCTTTTCCTGGAGTTATGATACGTCATCTAAAGGTAAATGTCCTTAACCTCGGAGAGACCTTGGGGAGAAACTTTTCTGGTTGCCCCGTACCCTGGAGAGGTTGTGTTTGTATTCTGAATGAGACTATGATATACAATCACTCCGCTACCCTTGTTTTGTTATCCAAACATAGTGTACAAAATTTCAAGTATGCTAAAGGCTCGATAAGGGAACAAGGCTGAACAATGAAGGTGACTTTCTGTCAAATTAATTAGGTGGCTACCGATTCATTTGGGAACAAGGAACAATTGCTGCGGACGATGCTTTGTTCACTTGAAGAAGGTCTTGAAAAAATTCCAGATAAAGTGCTAACAAAAGCATAAAACGTTCGATATCAAAGTAAAACGTTTAATTTCATAAAATTTCCCTTGTGGATGAACTAAAGAGCTTAACTTGCAAAACAAATAGAATTTGAAGGTTTGCAGATTTGCAGCACCGCGGAGTGTCAAGGTGGAGAGGAGGTCAGAGCACAAACAAAAAAGTAATGAGAGATCTCGAGCTGTAAACCAGCTCGACCTCTCTTACGAGGGTACCGAGATTTACTGGGTCATCTCCGCAGCGCGCATTCCTACGGTAAAAATAGAGATAGCAATAAAGTTAGGGACGGAACCGGAGGTAAATCATCCCACCCTCCTGATACGCCGCCTTTTATTGCGTAAAAACCGAGCCTGTGCGACGGGAGGAGATAAACTGTCAAAACGCATCTTAAAAAAATATTAAAACATATTTAAAGCCACTTTCAAAGTCTCGTAAAAGGTTAAGCAATACTATTTATACTGCTAGGAGGACGGTTACTGGCAACATCTGACTAGTAAAGGCTAGCAGTTACAGTCTATCCTTTGACGTCCACCCTCAAATAAAACACTGTGCTGTCCATTCATCCTTTAAATTGCGTTTAGCTTTTTTTAGAAACCCCTTAAATTACTAATGAAAAGAGGTGGTTTTTAGGGGTCTGTGTGTTTATGTAGAAATAGCAGCTGACCGATCTCCAAACATGAGATGGAAAATCACTGAGTTAAGCTAAACTTCCTCTTGCAGACAGAAATGATATATACTGTAAATGATTCATAAAGCGCTTAAGAGTTCAAAGAGGGTGTAAGGTGAAGAAAACTTGTAACTATTAAAAAAAAAGAAAGTTTTTTACTTCAACCATCTTTGAGTTAGAGCCTACAATAGTCTGGCTTAAACGAAAAAGCAATTTCAGTGCAGATTCATATTGTTCAATGAAAAATATGAGCAACATGTAATTTTTCCATTATCTAGAGTGTGCTAGCATTCGCATCTCTGTGCACTCTCACGGGTCCTGGCGAAAGCACTTGAGAGATGTAGTATCCTGCATCTTCAGGATGATCCATCATGCTATATGCTGCGCTGCTTCCAATTGTTTTTCCTGGCAGCGCTGTGGGAGGAAAAAAATACCAGAGTAACAACAAAAACTCGGGTACGCTTTATCTCCCACACCGGTTGTGTGCTGTGACACTGATGGCCGGTATTATGGGTGTCTCAGTTGGAAAAGCCCACTGATTTGACTCGCCCGTCTCTGCAGAGCCATGACAGCAGTGGGTGGCAGACCTTAAGCCGCCAATCTGCTCTATCACAGACTGGGATGAAGACCAAAGCTTAGTGCTTCTCCAGTGGCTGCATTTGGCCGTTGGCAACCCAGCGTGCCCTGCTGACTGAACTCAGCGCGGCTAACATCCCTAGGGGTTAAATTAGACAGAAAGAAAGAACCGTGAAATGTTGCCCGTTTGTGGACAAGCACCACTCGGTGGTGAAGTTAAATTAGACACCTCCTGTGATGCAAAAGTACGACTGCAATGAGAAACTCAATGTTTGTCTCATTTTCCAGTGTTCGGGTCCTCTAAACACAAGCTTCAAAAACAGTGCTGCTGGACCCATAGCCATTACTTATCACAGCAAGAGAGGTGGATATTAAACTTGCTTCGTTGTTAGTTGGTGCGAATTCAAGAGCTTGCTGTCTCCTATCTCACTTTCACTCGAGGTAGCATCGAATCAGAGGAGTTGCTGTCACGGACACTTGAACCCGAACCTCCTCTTCTCCTTGAGAGCCCACCAGGCTTATGTGAAGCTGAATGCTTTTCCCAAACATTTGGATGTTTGGAGCACACACACTTTTAGAATTCACACAGTATAATACCCATTTCAGCACAAGTAGATGTCAAACAAAACCTACATACAAATGATGAGCCTCCCGAGCCAGCCATAATTCACTGTAATAAAAAGAGGAATACCAAAGTGTGCCATATTCGTGTCACAGATTAAATATTACCAATGCAATTTTGACAAAAGAAACGCATTAAGGAAGAATGTAATGTTTTGAAATCTCAATGTGCTGGGACGGACTATTTAGCATTAACAGATGGAGAGACCCGACCGCATTGTTATGCTCTGGCACATCTGAGAGTACAGAACCAGTCAAATACACAAAGGGCCTTATAAAAACAATTAGGGAAAATAAAACTCACACATGCATTTCTCATTAGGATTTGAGACTGGTTAAGTGTGTTTTTAAGGAGTTTATTGAAACAGACAAGTGTGCTTATAAAAAGTTCAATCTCAGACAAACTTTCCGTTTGCTCAAAAGGCAATTCAACATTCGCTATAGTACAAAGTACTAATAATATCATCATATTCATTGTTTTCTTTCCGAAGCTAGAGTAAAACTGTCAAATAGAGTAAACATTTATAACTATGTCTCATTATGCTCTCAAAACATGTGGAATAATGAAACACAGGCTGATAACTCTTACCCAGCAGCACACAGAGCTGCACGGCTCTTCATTATCTAACATAGAGGAACATTTGTTGTAGCGTCAATTATCAGGTACACCGTTCTTTAGTGCTGGATACCACGGCTTTTAATTAACAAACCACAGAAAGACAAGGCTTTGTGCAAACTGTTGGAGCCACTGCCATGTGGAGCGCCGTGCAAGTACAACTAACTCAATTAAAGCAAAAATACTGCACATGCATGGAAATGAGATTTGGGGAATGTTCACGTGCACGCACATAAAAACTATACAGGGCCATTATATCATGGATTACATTATCCAAGGTTCACAAGTTTGCATTAACACACATAATTAAATATGATACTAAAGCATATTTGGCGTACTGTCGGAGGGGAGGGCTCTGAGCTCGGATAAATGTAAATGTACAAAAATAGGGATATTCTGTAAACTGTAACTATAGACATGGTTTAAAATATTTCAAACAGTAATACCAATCATTTTCAAAGAAAGAATCGCGTGGGCTCTGTATAAAAAGCTGTTATTTCCTACAAAGAAGAGATCTCAGGAAAATCCCTTAAAGACACACAAGGACAAACAAAGTTGATTCCCGCAAAGTATTAAGCAAAGGCTTCCAAGCTGAGCAGGTACTGAGATATTCACCTTATTCCGCCACGCCCCTTTTTAATTCTCCGCTCTTCCGCGTTTTGTCAACCGACTTCCTCCTCAACTGACAGCGCAGCAAATTCAGTGGTTAGAAGATTGCTTAAAGCTTATTAAAACTTAAACGAAATGTCAAATAACGTGAATGCAGTAAGTGTTTACAGTTGGGAGAACGGAGAAAATTTCATACGACGCTCAGATGGTTTGTTATTGTCCCATCCATCCTCGTTGTTAACGTGGGTAGACGATATGAAGATTTGGCCACAGGTAACTTATGGGGACATATTTAACTACTTCGTCCTGTCAGAAGGAGTTGATGGAGCATCAATGAAAAATTATAAAAGTACTGAAGCTTACCAATATTTACATAGTGGGAAAATAGGTCGTGTACTGTTACACAGTGAGGGTGACTTCATGTTTTTAAAAGCAAATGTGCAACCCAGCCAGTCCAGCGGTCCAAACCACTCTGCGTGGGTGCTAGTTAGTAAACAAGGATCAGTGGAGACTACTGGATGTTCGTGCATCGCTGGTTTAGGAAGGTCATGTAGCCACGCAGCATCGATATTATGGAAGGTAAGACTATCACACACATTATTATTATTTACTTTTCATATCAGTGTTGAGCTAGTTCCTAAAGAAATGTAATGTATTACTCATTACTACTTGCTCCTTTCAAATTAATATTATTACCATAAGTACTGTGTACTGCTCAACACTGTTCATGATCATACATCGTTTGTGTTGTTAACATGTATGTTATAAATCTATAAACTTAAGTATATTAACATGTGTTTGTGATATACAGCTCCTGACCTAATAAACACCTGCAGACAAAGTATTGACTAAGTATCTTGTCAAATCTCTTAACTGAATGATGGAGTAAGGTAAGTGAACAGAGACTAGGTAAGTAAACCCTGTGCAGAATTACTAGGCAAGTTAATTTTCTCAAGCACATTTTAACCAATTCTAAACCACATCAATCTTAATAACTAATTTTATGTTTGTTTGTTTTTATTCATTAATAAATGACACATTATTGTAAAGGAATGCATATACACCTTATATTCAGCGTTGTATATATATTAGACATATTAGAAACTCTTTACAATACGGTTGTATTTGTTAACATTTATTTATTGCATTACCTAACATGAGTATATAACAATACTTCTACAGCACATTCATGTTAATTTTGGGATTTACTACATGCTGAACACATATATTGTTCATTGTTTTTTCATGTCATGCTTTTTCCAATGTTTGTGAAATTAATAATAGTTAAAAGATTGGTGTTGTTAGGGATTGGTAAAATCTGCATGGAAAAAAATGATATCAGAACATCAACTTACCTTATAATTCTGCACACAGTACATATGCAAACGGAAAGGAAAAGGTAAGATTTGGTAGTAGTACATTAAGTGTAACATTAAGTCTAATCACGCTATCACCTGCCTGGGAATAAGGTAAGTAAACATCAAGTGTAATAATAATGAATGTTTTTTAAAGAGGAAATACATTTTTTTAAACTTTTGAAATTTATTTGAAGTGAAGAAATAAACTAATCAGTAAATGTTTTGTCTCAGGTTGAAAATGCTGTGTCCAGTGGCCTTACTGGCATCGCCTGCACAGATGAGCAGCGGCTCTGGAATGTGGGGACTAAGAGGAACCTTGGCCCAAAACGGTTAATGGACATCACCTTTTCCCACCACCGAGCTACTGATGTGCTGCAGATGCCAGAGGTAATTCCCAAAAATGTTCCTCTGCCTCCCACTCCTTCATTTTTCACCCAGAATGAACTGAGAGAGGGTCTCAAGCATCTTCAACTGCCTGTGTCAAGCCTTCTGCAAAAATGTCTGAGCGCTGTGCAGAGACAGGAGCCAGAACCGTCTGCATCCTTACCACATGCTGATCATGATGGCACCAACATCTGTCAGAGGTGCATGTCGTTTTATAATAGTTTTGTGGCCATTGATCCCAACAAATGTACAGCATTGGAGCTTGAAACACTTAAGCAGAGTTCCTCTCACTTGTGGCATGACTCTCGAAAGATAAGAATCACTGCGAGCACAGCAAAGAAGGTCCCCATTAGAGGCAATCCTCAAACTTTTGTCAGAGAGCACCTCTACCCCAGGTTCCATGGAAACGCAGCAACTCACCATGGCTTAGAAAGTGAGGCATATGCCTTACAGTGGCTAGAAGGTTATGGGGTTTCAATCAGCCGCAGAGGCACAGTCGTGTGTGCAAGCGAGCCCTGGCTGTCAGCAAGCCCTGATGGAGTTTTGAACTCAGAGGAACTGCTGGAGATCAAATGCCCTTTCCTTAAGAGTGATGAGTCTCTGGAGGACCTGTTCAGGAGTCAGAGGTATGATGTGAAGATGAAGGAGGGGACACCTCAGCTGCAGCCAAATGGTCCACGGGGCTTTTATGTACAAGTACAGCTTGGTATGTTCTGTACAGGGCTAAAGGCCTGTAAGCTACTCATCTGGGTTCCATCACAACAAGTTCTGCTACATGTCCCATACAATGAGCAATTCTGTGCAAAGACTGTAGCTAGACTAAAAGCCTTTTATTTTAAGTATATGCTCCCTCATTTGTCAGATGAGTTTCAGGCAGGCCGTCTATTGCTTTCCACAAGATACTTGCAGATTTGTAAATAAGCAGGAATAAGAATAATAAGGGTAATGATAAGATATTAGGTAATAGGGGTGGGTTGTAGAGACTGTAGGTAAAGAAAGATACTATTTTAAATCAGTTGTTTTAAATCGGTTTCGTTAAACAACAGATACTCTGTGATTTATGTTTCAGAAAATGTATAATTTATAATAGGTTGTATAAAATCAGTTTGGTTTTGTTGTTTTCAGGAAGCTTAAGACACCTTTTACTGACCTTCATGTAGAGGTAATATTTCACCATAAAATTATCATATGTAATAAACCAAGATGGAATTAATTTGTAAACTTGCAAAGACTTATTTCTTTAAACCAGGAGTCTTTACGTTTTAAGGTGAATCTATAGATCTCACAGTGTAAAGGTTTATAAAAAATAACTATTCACAAGTAATATGTGGTCACAGTGTAAAGGTTTATAAAAAAAATAACTATTCACAAGTAATATCTGGTCACAGTGTAAAGGTTTATAAAAAAAATAACTATTCACAAGTAATATCTGGTATCTGGTCACAGTGTAAAGGTTTATAAAAAAAAATAACTATTCACAAGTAACATCTGATCACAAAATAACTACTGGTACTATTTACACATTAAAGCAAAACCATAGCAAAAAGATCAAAATATCTCTACAGATTTTGGAACACAGCTACAAACCAACACTTACTCATCCTCTACATCAGAAATGATGTCGCTTCGAAGGTTACATAGGGCTGCACAAATTCTCAAAATTTTATCAATTTTAGGAGTGAGGTTAATTGGAACTGTTTGAGAAAGCACTTTGAAGTTTTTTAGTCTGCATATGACTCGCTCAACGTGGACACGTACATTAGCTATGCGCCTAGTGTTGGTGGTGTCTTCTTCAGAGAGTTGCATGCCTTTCTTGGTGAAGGCAGGAATGACAAGTTTTACCTTCCTTTCATAGAGGAGATCATTAATAGTGAAGCCCCTGTCTGCCATTACTTCATCGCCTGGGCGAAGGTATTCCAGGAACCCTGAATTAGCAGTTATGAATTTATCACTGCACCTTCCTCCATATGCTGGTGAAATAAACATGATCAGTCCGCATGGTGCAATGCAGACCAGGTATTTGATGGTGTTCTGGCCATAGTAATGGCTGTAGGACTCACCTCTCGAGTCAAGGGTGCGTGGCTTTTGAAGGGGTGTCTCTGAACAGTCAATCACACATGTTGTATTTGGAAAATGTTCTTTGAAACACTGAGGCATTGTTGCCTGGATTGTCTCCCTTGGTAGCCATGGTATGTAATACCTCATGTTTTCCTCCATGATGTCAATCCAACACGAAATCACCTTGCTTACAATAGACTGAGAAATACCAAACCTTTCAGCAAGATCACCCTGCAATAAATTTAGACGCAGCTTCATCAGTGTCATCAGGAGCTGATCCGAAGTGTGTAGCTGGAAGCTGTTGGTGTATGTATTGGTAAGGTTTTTGGCAACTGAATGAAATGCATCCAATGTCAACCCTGTGTAGAGCTGACAAAGGTGGTCGTTTCTCAAGAGAGAAATGTACAATGGTGCCAGCTCAACACATTGTGTTCCCATTTCTGATTTAGCAGGCTTCAAGATGAGTTGCGGTGTTAAAGTGTAGTTGTGGTCAGAGACAGATGAATCCTCCCACTGCGTTTCTTTATCACAGCTCAGGGGCATGTGGATGGTATCATCCTCACTGTTGTTCACTGCATCACTGACACTCGTCGATGCTTCTGTAAAAAAAATAGAACGATAAACATAATTTTACATTAGTACTTAAAATAAACTTACATTATGAGAATTACTATATAATGACACCCATACTTAAACACAACAGTGTGTGAGAAAGTGATGCATTAAAAACAAGACAGTTAAATACACTCTTAATACTAATGTGTTAAAATAACACATCTTGTGTTGTCCCTTTTTATATATTTAAACTCAAAATCAACACGAAATCAAATATAATGTTTTAAAATAATACATAATGTGCTAAATAGTGCAACACAAAACAACGTGTTACAACCAACACGTCCTGTATGTGTTAATTTTAACACTCTGTTCTGCGCCACCCCATTCAACACATCCTGTGTCATTTCGTGTTGATATTAAGTTCAAACAAACAAGAGACAACACAATGTGTGCTAAAACAACACAAAGTGTGTTTTTCCAAAAACAGATGTGTTGTCCTTAACTACACACAAGATGTGTCACTGTAACACACACGTCTTAAGAGTGTAGATCATTATCAATATCTGAATGAGAGATGTAAGTTAAGTTAGCTAACTAGCCTGGTAACGTAGCATCTGAAATCTTTGTAACTTAAATGGAATGACGTGGGCTACTGTATATATACAATATATAATAGTATACAATATATAAGTTATATGTGCAACGAAAATCATGCATATTCGTTGTATTTTGTTAACTACTCATTAACTTACTGATCTTAAATGTATTAAAAAAGCGGACTTCACAAAGCTAACAAGGACCCGGCTAAGTCTGCTTACCTGAATCTGACAATCTTTTCAGCACCCGGCGTGGCTTCTTTAACGGAACATCGTAACCGAGCCATTTTTCGGGATAAGGGTGTTGGTCAGTCGGCTTCCCCTCCGTGAAATGGTATGAACAAACATAAGGACGCTTGGGTGGACGCTTCAAGTTTAGCGCTTTCAGCCACTGCCTCAGGTGTTCCTCATCTTTAGGTGGTGGGTGTAAATTATAAAGTGCTCCACAACACTCAAGCCGCTTCACATTGTGTTCGTAACATATTTGGTGCAATTGCTTTCTTCTCTTAACCCAACTGTTATGACAGCCCCTAACTGAGCATAAAATACTCGACATATTTGCGTTCTGGATTACGGCTATCGCTTACTCAGACGCTCAACCGGAAGTTCGATGACAAAATGAAGGAAAATGGCGCCGCCCTTGTTGTCGTGGAAAATAAGGTGAATAGCAACCTCTAAATAAAATTAAATAGCACACTGAATGTTAGTTTGACATAGCAACAGGTTTGTCAGATCTTTTTGTTTCCATGGTAACATTTAAGATAGAAACAATTTTTAAGATCCTTGAAAGATTGGTCCTTTATTGTGGTTCACCTTGTAATTGTTCAAAGTAACTTCCCTTTATAACATCCCATTAACACATTTATTTTCAACTAAAAGGTGCCAAAGAATGCATTGAAATCATATGTTAAATTGTTCTTTAATATCTACATAGAAGGTATTTGACTTTATTAAGTGCAAAAATTATTTTTTACATGTCCATTTACAACCCTAGGATTTGCCCTCGGAATAAAATGGTCTATTATTACCTTATTTGAAAGGCTCATGAATAATAATGTTGAGCTCTGCTCTGATTGGATGTCAATCAGTGGCTGCTCAGTCACTCAGTAGCTGGTCGATCTCAAAGCAAACAGACCCTTTATCAGATGAGGATACAGATTTTGAGAAATAATAAATTGTTTGGAGGTTGCGTTTCTGAGTGGTAAATAAAATGTCAGCCTAAATGCTAGCATATAGCATTAACTAGCATGTAGCGCTAACTCAACAGTGACAACTTTTTTTTAGCATTGTAATTAAAGAGCCAGTACGATGCAAATTTTAAGCGTCCTATGTTTATAAGTCCCGGACAACAGGTTTAAATGCATGCCAAGTCAAAAAACACTGTAATTTTCTCAAAATATAAATTTAATATTACCACATTTCTCAGAGATCCCCAAATGATTCGAGTGAAGCCGTTCAACGACTCAGGGCTCAGTCACACCAAAAGCGCTTTAAACGCTTGCAAACGCAAGGCGCGACGCACTGCCTTTTTTAAAAAAGAGCAGTGCAGCGCGGCTTTTCATATTGCTAAGCAACCACCGAGTCAGCTGTCTTGTCAATCAAATATTGAAGCGTGAGCGCTCTTTTGCTGTTAACTGTCATATTAGCAGAAACTTTAAAAAGAGGACGCTTGCTCTGACCTTGTTTGACGATGAGAGGAGCACAAACACGCAGGAGAGAGTGAGCGAGTGGAGTCCGGTTCTTCAAAGCAACTTTAAACTTCCCTCAGCACAACGTAAGGCCCGCCTCTCCCCTCATTCGATTGGACAATGGAAGACGCAAATGACGTCAGGCGCTCCTCCGCTCTCAGCGCTCCTTCAAAAACGCGTGCGCGGCAGGCGGCAGAAAACCGCAAGGCGCCCGGCGCGCATAAACAGCGCGCAAACGCGCCCTGCCCATAGAATATCATTCAAAAAAGGCGCCTGCAACTGCCATAAACGCTGTTGGTGTGACTGAGCCCTCAGTCTGCCTAAACCCCACCATTCAGTAGCCTACTCTGCTCTGATTGGTCAACTGACAGAGTCTCTGCACTAGGGCTATCAACGAATATTCTAAATTCGAATATATATTCGAATAGTTAAAAAAAACGAATTTCGAATATGAAAATTAATATTCAAATAAACTATTATTATTTTTTAAAGCCCGCGGTAGTAGAGGCGTGGCTGTCTGCTTTGTGAGTGGGCGCACTAGTGCGCCTGGTTCAAGGACAGGTCACAGTAGTCACACTGTCTGTCACTGTTAAAAGTTGACGCGTCTTGCATGGAAGATGGCAGAAAGTCGACCGCAACAGAGAAAGCGATTTTAACCCCCAAAAATCTAAAAAGCTATGTACTTTGGATTTTGGTCGGTAGGAGGTAAAATTGTTGAGCCGCGAGATAAAATTGTTAGCATACCATTCGACCACTAGCAACATGATGTCACATCTCGAAAATGTGCACCCAAATGAGCATGGCATCTTGTACACACTGCATATTAATTCGTTTGTCACTTCAACTTTTAATGCTTAATCCTGTTCTGTACACACACACTTCAGTAATTTATGGGACTGACAATCGCATTCTACAACCGCATTAACTCCCGCAAACTGCAGGGACAACCGCATTTACAGAAACTTTGCATAGTGTGTAGCCTACATAACCGAACTGAACAACTAGTAGTTAATAAAGTGTTTAAACGTGCATCATGGACATGACAGGTCTCTCTTCTGAAGAAATATATTATTACAAGGGGGAAAAGTCTTCTGTATGTGCGGTACAGAGAATGACAGAGGCACAAGTGTTTGCTGCTCAGTGTTGCCAGATCTTGCACTAAAAAAACAGCGAACAAGAAAAATCCAATAAACCAAAATAAAATCCAAACGCTTTACCACAAAGATCAAAATATTGGCACTGGCACCTTTACATTTTAACAACACCAAAAACTTGATCGCTTCTTGAGCCAAAAGCCATAAACGGTTAAGCGCTAAAATGGTATGGGAGTACAAAAAAGACGAGGATCTGGCAACACTGCAAGAGCGCGCGCAGCCTCACAAATGCGTACAATACACAACGACACGACGGAGGTTTATTGCAAAACATAATGCTGTTAAATTATTTTCATCAAAGCTGTGAGTGATAAGCACGTGAGACGGCAGACCGTTGATATGGTTATCTCCGTGCCAATCATCACATTTTCACATTTAAATGCGGTTGTCACTCCTGAAAGTTTGCAGTGTGTACGAGATCACAATGTGTGGAACTCCAGCTAAACAGTCACGTCTTAACACTTACTTTGCATCGCCGCCACAAGCTATTTGTCTGCAACAGGACAAGAGGTCATAACGGAGAAATTAATTTTGTTCATTTGTAAGGACATGAGACCGATCAGTGTCGTGGATGGAGCAGGCTTCAGGGAGTTTTGTCAAGCAATGTAACCGAGGTACCATATCACTTTGATGTCTCTTGATTTACTTGTTTTGTGTATGTAATATACGTTGTCAAATATGTTTAAACTTAAATAGACTACTATACAAGTAGTTATGTCTCTTTATATTAATTTGTCCAGTTATTGACGTAATGCGTCGTTAAACGTCGTTAACGTCGTTGAAAAAATGGGCAACCAGATATTCGAATAGTTCGAAATATTTGTGGGTTTTTTAGGGAGAATATTCGAACGTCATTTTTGAGCAATTTTGACAGCCCTACTCTGCACAGACCAAAGATCAGTGGCACAGACCAACAATAGTGCAACATGTATTGACCTAGTGCTAACATGATTTACTGAGTCATTTTTACACTCATTTAATCAAGTATGTAAGCTAACCGGGCCATAGCAAACCCGTAAGTGAAACATGCATTAGCCGCTTGCTAACGTGACTCCCTGACAGTATATTAAGAGTTTTAACACCGACATTAATACACATCATTCATCATTAATCCAAGTTATAAAAACGACGACAGACATTAACACTTTTACCCTAATTTAAGCAAGTATGTGAGCTTCCCGGTACACAGTTTAACTGCAACTTGCGTTGCTAGCGTGGCTTACTCTTAATACATTACAGTAGACATTTAAGAACACTCTGGGGAAAATAAACACCTAATGTACTTACAGGTTGTGGTTAGGAGACGCATGTTGTTCCAAATAAAGTGGGTACTGAACCATTTTTACGTTGCCAAACCTTAAGTAAATCCCTCCTTGAAAAAGTAATTTTAACCACATATTCTTCATATTTTCATCCTTTGGTAGTAAAAAAAACACAAACTTGCCTTTACAGCTGAAACAGTGTCTTCTTGATATGATGTTTACGCACTAACTAGCTGAAGTGTCTGTGCGGGCAGGTCAGAGTTTTCGTTTCTCCCGGGCAAGACTGTAGGCAGAGTTTATTATGCACAGTGTTTTCTTATCTACGTAGATAGAGACAGGCAGGAGATTCAATCCACATGACTCCCTAATTTAGAAGCCAATAACTTTTTTTAATCATGCACTTTTTGGTTAACTACTTTGCACATTGTTTACATTGATTGACAGCTACATGATACACTGCAATACAGGTAATTTTCAATTTTGGATCTGTGTGGCTCTTTGATTTAATGTGTAATTTAATGTTAGAAGCGTACATCTAGACTGTGATGTCACAGTCGGTGTTATGTTGAGATTGGTCTGTTTCCAGCTGTCTTTTGCATGCACAAAGTTTACATAAAAAGGAGAAAACAATCGTGTTTGAGGCTCATGATATGTCATTACCATGTACAAAGCTCTTATTATTCATCAGCCATATCACCCTGTAGCCCAAGACAGCTAAGCAGGGCTGAGCCTGGTCAGTACTTGGATGGGAGACCACCTGGGAAAGCCAGGTTGCTGCTGGTAGAGGTGTTAGTGAGACCAGCAGGGGGTGATCACCCTGTGGTCTGTGTGGGTCCTAACACCCCAGTATAGTGATGGGGACACTATGATGTCAAAAAAAGCACCGTCCTTCGGATGAGACGTTAAACCGAAGTCCTGACTCTCTGTGGTCATTAAAAATCCCAGGATGTCCTTCGAAAAGAGTAGGGGTGTGCCCCGGCATCCTGGCCAACTTTGCCCATTGGCCTACTAATAATCCCTCGTACTAATTGGCTATATCACTCTATCTCCTCTCCACAAATAAGCTGGTGTGTGGTGAGCGTTCTGGCGCAATATGGCTGCCGTCGCATCATCCAGGTGGATGCTGCACATTGGTGGTGGTTCAGGAGATTCCCCTGTTCATATGTAGAGTGCTTTGAGTACTGAGAAAAGCGCTATATAAATGTAAGGAATTATTATTATTATTATTCATCTATGCCTAAATACAGTTTTACATTCTATGGCACCTTTAAAGTTTTAGACATTGAACCTATTCTTAATAAATGAATACCATTCATTATCTACCATTGTCTTCCTTTGTGATGTTCTTATATTAGAAGTAACTGAAAATGTCAGTGATTATCTTTTCCATACAATAAATGTGATTCAGTGTCAATCATTAAAATTCTTCCGAACATCTGTGAACAACAGCTCCTAAAATCAGGCAGGTATAAAATGACATGTGGGTGAGTAAACAGACTGAATTTAAATTTTTGAGTAATTATCCCTAACTATTCCTATTTATTCTATGCTTCTTTGTTGTTGACATTGTCCATTTCCTTTCTCAGAAACAAATATATTTTAAATCCCCTTGGTATTTCTCAAAAAGACAGACTTTGAATCACCAAACAGACATCTGCCCACCACATAAACTTGTTTCTTTCTTCCAACTTTAGTTTTATGGAACTAAACAAACCATGCCTTGCTAATGTGTGTATTTTATCTAAGTAACTTCTGTCACAACTGCATTTAAATTCGTCGGTTTTGCCATCCCCTGTCATTTTCAGTCCCTCTGCTATTAAATCCCAGAGACTATCCATTATGTGTAATTTAAATGGCCACTCCCTGTCCACCAAAACAGCTTTGCCAGGAAGTTCATGGCTGTCATACAGCAATACAAGGCTTTTTCCATCATGCTTGAATTGGGCTCGCAACAAATGCTTGACGATGACAGAAAGGATTGGGTAGTTGACATGTAAATGTGGCATATGGTGTCACATAGCAAAAATTTAGGAAAACCCAAATAGCTACGAGAGGTTTATCTTAATGTTATAACACGAGAGAGTATTTTGTCTTCAATTTTTTTCTACATTTTTGCTATGTCACACCACATGGAAGATTTATAGTGTGTCAACTACACAAACTGACTACTGATTGCTGACTAGCATGCCAGTGTCTTATTAAAAAACACCTACAGTATACACAACAGGTACACTTGATTCATACAATACTACAAATGGAAATCATAACTCTGTATTGAAGAAAAAACGATCCCTTTATCACATACTGGGAATGAAGCATTCTTAAAGGACACGTACAAAAATGCAAGCTTTATAATAAACGACATTAGTAATAATGAGAACTATACAGAAATCTCATGCTTGATTTAGATGGTTAATCACAAAATCTGATCTTCAAGTTGATTTTAATAAACTATTTTTCACTATATTCACTTTATCTACTTTGTTTTTATTAACTTGATACATTATTGATTTTGACAGCAGCCAGCTTTCTATCTACAAAGCACAATGCCAGACAACATACTGTACATATTCTGCAGTCCAACATAAAAATTGTATACAAATAGGTTATAAATGACACTAGTCATCAAACAAGCTTTAAAAAGTGCAGCTGGTCGTAGTGGACATATGGATTGAGTTTCTAGCCTACTGTAGCGATATAATGGCTTGGTAAACATCACGTTGCAGACACAGAATGCGCAGACGGGAACACAAGCAAGCGATGTAACTTAGTAAATAAATTATAATGTTATTATAATAACAGTAGTTGTTTAAATCGCTGGAGCTGTCAAACTCTACACCTCTATCAATGACCGTCTCTGCGTCTGCACGACGCGCTGGCTGTGTCTCAATACGTAGCACGCCGTCTACCTAAACATCAGATTTGATCATTCCGATTCCTCTCACGGCCGTCATCTTCACAAACGCTGCAAACGCGTATGCTGACTTGGTATGCAGCTCATTGGATTTTACTAGCCACGCGAAATATGATAGCGAAACGCTCTGGTCCGTATTTAAAGTGAAGCGCGAGACCCTTCCCGTTATAAACGAGAGTGAATTCAGTATACTCTCAAAATTCATAAATCTTAACGGAGTTTTCATTCATTTATCCGTCCGTAACATCCGTTCTTAACGGGCGGCTCCCGACTCTTGACGTTATATCTCACATTGCCTGCACGGGAACGATCGCATCTCGTGTCTCTAATCTATAAAATAAAGTTATAGTGGAGAGCGCGTACCTGTATACTGCACGAGGAACATCGTCCTGTGGGTTCGGTTCGAAAAGACGCCTGATAAAGTCCCGTAAGATTCTGCCAGTGGACGATATTCCGGTCTGGGAGCTGTGCTGCTGGTGTCTGTGGGTCCGCTGCGCTTATAACTGCTTTAAAGTGAGCAGACCACAGAGGGAGAGAGAGCGAGGCAGAGAGGAGGATCCACGGTTACGCAGCTCAACACAGCACAGTCTCGACTGTTGGCCACGCGCGATCTGATCATAACGCGGGTTATTTTAGGTGCCACTAAAGTTTATTTGACCTCAGTTCCTCTAACAGTGTCTTACTGAGGAACCCATTCATAAAAATGCGCCGTTTTATTGTTATACATATGTGTTATTTAAGGAGAATAATGCTAGTGATGTTTTCAACTGTGACACTATACAACATAATCACAGGATTATAGTTACAATAGTGTGCCAAAACTACCTGATTTCTAACTAAACAGTAAAATGTGATAAATTGGGTTTTGTGTGCTAAAATTATGTTCCATATATAGTAGCCGGGTATGTGTTGTTGTGAGAGGGGCGTTTGACGTCATAGCGACCTCACCTCTCATAGAAATATTGTAACTATACTTTAGAATTGACTGTAGTATAGTGTTTTTGAACCTTATCATAGTAGGTATTAAACTATTCAACAGTATTTACTACATTGATCAATTAGCCTAACTATTCACAGTTAAAACTGCAGAATACTGTAGTATGTACATTAATAAAGTGTAGTAATTATAATAATAATACAGTACCACTACTATATACTACAATAATAAACCTTACTAATTAAAGTATTTACTACAGGAATTCAACTCACTATAGTAAATATATACTGTAAAAAAATATACTGTAGTATTTTCAAGGTGTATTACATACTTTACTGTAGCCTATATCAGTGGTTCCCAAACTTTTTCAGCGTGCGGCCCCCCTTGTGTACAGTGCAGTTTTTCACGGCCCCCCAAAAGAAAAATTATGACAAACAGTTTTAAAATGTAATATTTTAATTAAACAAAACATATAAAATTATCCCAAGTAGCGCTGTTGGTTAGTTGGCTTATTATTTTTTAGGTTTAATTACACAGAATTCATGATAAATTAATGTATTTTATAAAATGTCATAAAACTGGGGCCCCACTGGCACCATCTCGCAGCCCCCCAGTTTGAAAACCACTGGCCTATATTACAATTTACTACAGCTTACTACAGAAAATATTAAAGTATACTACATTATTTACTATAGTTAATTCACTATAGTTAATACACTATTATACATTAACAATATACTACAGTTCAATACAACTTACTACAAGTTTACCATAGTAAATATTAAAGTAGGTTATAATACAGTACTACATGTAATTAATTTACTATAGTGAATATTACAGAATACATTAGTATGCATTTTCAAAGTGTGTTAATACTGTATATACACAGTATTAAATAATACTGTATAGGGATGGGACGATTACCAGATTTCATGATTAACCACGATAAAATGTCCTGACAATATTATCACACCGTGTTTGATTACTGTGATTTTGAAAACTTGCGGTAAATCCTGTCCAGCCAGAATCAGTTTGAAGCAGGCGCGCACATGCATAGTTTTTTTGCACAAGAAGGCATTTAGGGGATAATGTATTGTATTCATTTACTGTAAACTTATTAGACAGATTTTTTACCACAGAAATAATTTTAGAGACATGAAATATTAAATTGTGATTTTTTAAAATAAAACTTGTTCAAATGTGTGTGTATCATTTCTTTTTGAACATTTCCATTTCATTTGAACAAAAGCATGATAATATTGATAACCGTGATAACTTTGGTCACTATAATCATGATATGAAAATTTCATAATGTATACTACAATGTACCACAGTGACACGGTATGTGACTGTGGAAGCACGATGAGACGAGGAGTAAGAATAAATAATAATATATATATATATATAGAAAGGTAGACTGGCACGACACATAGCATTAACGATACCAGACAAAGACTAAAGGAGAACACAGGGTAAGCTATATTTACACAATGAAGACAATGAGGTAAACTGAAACAGGTGAAGGACTAATTAACAATAGACGGTAACAAGGAACAAAGATGGAAACTAAGACATAATGAACTACAACTGTAACATATGGCTTACTATATTAAATATGAATGTATACTACATAATTTACAGTTCAGTATAGTTAATACTATGGAACACTCTAGTATGCATTAACAATATACTACGGTACACTACAATTTACTTTAGTAAATACTACAGTATTTTGTTATTTTATATAAAAGCCAGATAAGTCACATAATTTGTTAATTAGTTCTGGTTATGATCATTAGCACAATTTCTGATTAAATCACTATTGGATTATTGTGGCGGAAAACTGTGTTTACCGTGGTAATGTTTTTAGTGAAACAATGCAACAAACATTTAGGTGTGTATTAAGGGATCATAATATGTTTCTTTATCACTGTAAAGCGTGACTATATTGGTAATGTGAGAGTATGAACCAGTAGAGGGAGCAGAGCAACAGTTAAACTCAAGGGCTAATTGCCATATAAACTATAACCGGCACTACAGTAAAACCCCAAGGTCTCCTAAATAATGCACAAGTATGGGCCATTCAGGGCAGCAGACAGGGAAACTCCTAAACTCATCTGCTGTTCTGTTGAAAGAAATACATATTCAAGCACATTTCAGGAGAATTTAAAGTCCCCATGAAATCAAAACTGACTACTATGTAAGACTGCAGTGTTTATTCTAAACAATTTATGGTTTTTAATAAGTCATTATTAAAAAAAAGTGCCCTCATAAACTTTCATCAAAATCTGAAAATACTTGTCGCGATCCTTCTCTGATGATGTCAGTTAGATGGCTTGGGCGGAGCATCCGTTAACCCCGCCTCCGCCATCTGTCAGTCTGCTGTAAGTTCCATTTTTGAACGAAACACCCACTTTTTTATATCCGATTAGTTCACATTCAAAAAAACACATTCCATGCCCACAATTTTCTTAGTGTGATATTTCGTTTCACTCGGAAATATGTCACAACACGGAAGTAAATTTGATCGCGACTTCCTGTTTACAGGGACTAAACTAGTTAGAGTATTTACTTACAATAATCACTTTATTTGCCTAATGTTCAAAAAAGCTATATTGCTCATAAGAAAATGTCCACAGCATAGACCTATACAAAGCTCTAAAGGTCATTTCACATAAATACAGCCAAATACATTAAAGGGGACAACCAACCTTTGAATTCAAAGTCATACATTCATCAAAGATGTCAAATTAGCACACTAAAGTTAGCATACACGTAAGTCAACCTTGCAATGCTGAAGACCATCACCCCCATTTCCGTTTCCCTCTGAACAATTTAAGTGCAACAAGGTGTTGCGTGCGACACACGGCACTGTGCTGGAGTCCAGGGAAGGTTAAATAATCCCTTGGCTCGTAGGAATCCTACATGAACTTTATCACCTCCATGTTTACGGCTCAGTATCTCAGGCCTGAGCTGTGTGGCATAGTCAGGGCTACTTTCAAAGAGAGTCAGAAACATTTAACAGATGTCTTAACACATTCGGCGGGAATTTACAGTTCCACTGTGTGTCGCAGTTAGGAGACCGGTGTCGTGACAGCAGGGTTTGATGTTGTAGCGGTCTCGTAAAATCCTGATAGGAGTGTGGGTGGAAACTGTGGCCTGCTACAGCTGCTGTGTTTATCTCAAACCTAATAAACACGCTGTTGCCCTTGGAAAAAATTAAGACTTTACCGAATTTAGGGATACTTAGTATATTGAAGCACGATCAAAAATGCAGATATTCAACGTGGGGCTTTTAAAACTTACTGAGTATTTATATATTTGGATGTTGGACGTAAATAAATTTGTTTGTTTTGGCGCACCACAACATCCTGAAACACAGTTGCTTTATCCTCCATGGTTTGGCAGGGACTGACTTTGGTCTTCTAGTCATTTTTGGCAGTAAATGCTTTGCAAAATATTTCTCTGAAATGCTTTGATGTGCACGGATGCAAACATTGACCGTTTCACTATGAGCCGTTTACTTTGCCATCCTTAATAATGAGCTAGTCTTAATATTTAGCAACTAAAGAGAATACAAAAAGCATTTTATATTTTCTTAAAATAGTGCAATAGACATAGTAGTTTTATTATTATTATTATTTACAAAGCTGTGCCTCAGTAAATTCACATATCACAACAAAGTGACATATGTCAAAATATGTACCCCCCCCCCAATTTTTTTTAATTCCAAAGCTAGGCTGTACCCTACTCACACATTGGTCCTGAAAGAATTCATGTTAGTATCTCATATTAGTACCAAATGTATACATATCTGTACCTAATGATACATATTAGGAAAATGTAACTCTTTCCCCGCCATTGCACAATGTTTGAAAGCCAATGTTGATATTTGAAATCACCTAAACATACACCCCCCTACCCCAATAGAATCTGGACCTTCTTTTGATAGACCCGCCCCACACATACGCAACCCCGGCAACGATGTTGGTTAGTAGACACGCCCCTTACTGCTGATTGGCTACAAGTGTGTTTTGGTAATCGGCCCAACGAACTTTTCCAAAGCATTGTGCACTCCGCCTTTGCATAAAAAAACATGTTCCTGGTGAATTTTTATGTTAATCTGCAATACCGCAATTACTCAATTTATGAAAAAAGCTGAAGCCAAAACGTTATTTACTCATTTTAAACTCTGTGTATGTTTTGAAATCATTCTGAATCTGATCTCTAAAAAAAAATCCTTAACAAAAATGCAATTATTCCAGCTTTTTGCTAAAAAAAATTTTTTTAAAGAAAAAACCCATATTTAAGAGTCTATAGTTTATAGAGAAAAAATATAGATAGGATGAAACTTTTTTTTCGTTTCGTTTGTTTACTGTTTGTTTGAAAGCAGAGGGTCGGTTTTTTCATGTTTATATAGAAGAAAATTTCCTGGAAGGCATTTTCTGAAACTTTTGTGAAAATCACAAAAAAAGCTGGCGGGTAACTTTTCAAAAAATGGCTGGCTGGGAATGAGTTAAAAGGGTACTGCCTCAGTGACAGCTGGGGTACATATTGCGACAACTTTTTCTAACTGTGAACTTTAATGTTTTATTAAGACCAAGTGAAAAACAATTTTCTTGAAAGAAAAGCTTTCACATATAAGAGCTTTCTTGCATGTCAAAGCTCTTATCTGTGAATTAACCCAATAAGTAAAACCAAAGTGTGTCTGAACAGTGCACTTTCTTTTCATTTTCTGTAATCGAACAGACTTTTCTCGCTTTAAATTTTAACACACACACACCACATTTTAAAACTGTTGCCTACAGGTAGAATTACTGTACGACTAATAACTTAATAGATTCTGGCTTTTCTGTTAATATGAGTTTAGGAAGAGTTTGCATCTAACCGTATATTCTCTCATTTGTCGGCTTGGTAGTAATGAAGCTTTAGGGGCCTGACAGATGACTCACCTTTACAAAATCAAGCTACTTTTCACCTCTCCTAGACACCAGCCATGCTCCCAGCTGGAGAAGTTTGCCCTTGGTTAGAAAACAGCACGTACGAAAACACGCATTTCACCCGCAACATCTGATTTTCCACATTAATGTGAGTTATGATATTGATATAGATTTTTTTCACTTAATCATACTGCATGCTGTTAGTCACAAATAGCGTGTTGATATTTTTAGATCATCAACACATAAAATCATGTAAGACGTTCTCAAAGTGGCATCGAGTGCATTCCCTCACATAACAAAGAATGATTCAAACCTGATGTGGGCTCATATTTTATTAATGCATAGATGAAAGATAATTTTACGGCACCATTAAACACTTAGGTCAATTAAAACCCTCAAAGCAAAATTGGAATTCATTTAGGTCACCTCATATAATATACATGTACAGCTATTGCATGGCATTGAACTGAAGCTGTACTACATCTTAAGCCTACAACCTTTTCGGACTAACAAACGGTTATGATGGCATGCACAAGTGCTTCTGTGTTTAGAAATAATAACAGCAATAAATTATAAACTTAAAATGTGACAGTATTACACTGCAATACTATCAAACATACCATCATCTGTTTAGGTGATTTCCACAGATACAATGCAAAACACAGAAAAACCTTTTAAATAAAAGGTTTTGCCTAATGTAAAAATATACCCAGGTGAAAAAGTAGTACACTTCCATAGTGTACTAAAAGTTGCTTTATTTTTGCACACTAATTTTAATATACTAAAATTCATCTTTAGTACTTCTTAAGATGTTCTTAAGATCATCTAAGTGTACGTCACTCACTGTGCTATTTTGAGACACCATGAATATGAACTAAAATGCACTTTTAACATAGTGGGCTCTAGTACACTATGGAAGTGTACTACTTTTCACCTGGTTATCCAGCAATGTGCCTTTTAAAAAAGCATCATTAAATTAAAGCTGCAAGCAGCGATGGAAGGGCCCTCGCACGCATGTGCACCGCCACCCTATGGCATTAGTAAAGCAGTGAACCAGGGGGATATGAATTAAAATGGGTAAATATAGGTGGATATTTAAAGGAACTTTGATGTGCCACACCGCATGTGTGCAGCAGGTGGCGCTGTGACTGTAACTGATTGTTGTTATATTGATGTGTTCAGGCCGTGACCCTTATCAAAAGTGTAAAGTATAGGGCAGATCGGACAATGTATGCCTGAATTACAACAGCTTCCTGTTTCATGGCGAAATATCACACTTTGCCAGGCTGCCATGGACACGCCCTTCAACGAAAAGTCAAGATCTTCGCAATTTATCACGGCAAAGGGCTTAACATCAATCTGACCAAATATGATGATGATTTGATTAAATCTCTAAGAGCAGTAAATCACAGCGTAAAACATGGCATTTCCTGCTACCTCTAGGTGGCGCTATGACTGAAGTTGAATATTGGCTTTAAAATGTGTTCAGGTCAAGACCCTTATCAAACATGTGAAGCGTGGGGCAGATTGGACATTGTATGCCTGAGTTATAACAACTTCCTGTTTCATGGCGAAAATGCTGAACTTTGTCAGGCCGCCACGGACACACCCTCCAACGAAAAGTCAAAAGCTCCGCAATTTAACATCGCAAAGGCCTTTAGATGAGATTGACCAAATATGATGACGATCTATTAAAATCTCTAGGAGGAGTTCGTTAAAGTACGAAGCCTGGAAATGACAAAATTTGCACATAAATTACAGCAAAAATTCAAAATGGACGACTTCCTGTGGGGTTTAGAGCTTCGCTCCAAGAGACTTTTTGGTAGGTCTTGGGGTGATAGATGACCCTACCAAATTTCGTATCTGTAGGTTTTTCGTAGTGGGGGGGCTGTTCTCTTGAAATTTTGCAGGTGGCGCTATTGAGCCATTTCTACACGCCCACTTCTGGCGCCTATGCCACGTGTAAATTTTTGCCACTTCTGACGTGTGTGCAACGTTTTATGACTTTTTGAGCTTGTTTAGCCTGTCAAAAATGCGATTCATTTAGCGATACTTTGCAAGGCTGCCATGGACACGCCCTTTAATGAAAAGTCAAGGTTGTTGCTCTTTATCATCACACAAGGTCTTGAGATTACACTGGTGAAATATGATGTTGATATGTTTAAATCTCCAAGAGCAGTAAGACACAGCATAAAACATGGTATTTCCTGCTGCCTCTAGGTGGCGCTATGAGTGTTACTGAATTATGCCATGTTGATGTGTTCAGGCCTGGACCCTTATCAAACGTGTGAAGTCAGGGGCAGATCGGACAACGTATGCCTGAATTACATCAGCTTCCTGTTTCATGGCGAAACATCAAACTTTCCCAGGCCGCCAAGGACACGCCCTCCAACGAAAAGTCAAAAGCTCCGCAATTTAGCATCGCAAAGGCCTTTAGATGATACTGACCAAATATGATGATGATCAGAGTAAATCTCTAGGAGGAGTTCGTTAAAGTACGACGCTTGGAAATGTCCAAAAATGACAGAGAAAATTCAAAATGGCCGACTTCCTGTGGGGTTTAGAGCTTCGCTCCAAGAGACTTTTTTGTAGGTCTTGGAGTGATAGATGATCCTACCAAATTTCGTATCTGTACGTTTTTCGTAGTGGGGGGGCTGTTCTCTTGAAATTTTGCAGATGGCGCTATCGAGCCATTTTTACACGCCCACTTCTGACGCCTATGCCACATGTAAATTTTTGCCACTTCTGACGCGTGTGCAAATTTTCATGAGTTTTCGGGTATGTTTAGGCCCTCAAAAATGCGATCCATTTCGGAGAAGAAGAAGAAGAAGAAGAAGAAGAAGAAGAAGAAGAAGAAAAATAATAATAATAATAAACGGAGCAAAAACAATAGGGTCCTCACACCCTGGTGTGCTCGGGCCCTAAATATGCAAACCCAACTGAATTTAGGAATCGCAGTCCATCTACAGCCCTGTTTCAGATTATAAAATAAAGAGGCGAGTAGTTTTTTGATGTGCTGTAAATAAAAAGTGAGTGAAAGTCAATAAAATACGCAGATACATTAAAGCAACACTAAAGAGTTTTTGCTCTTTGCTCCCCCTACATGTTAGAAGCAGAATTACCCATTACCACTGTCGTAAATAACTTAGCCTACTGCAGCATAGCCGGCTCTGATTGGATTGTAGGTCTGCCGTAAAGCAAGTTTTTGTAGTTTTCACTCGAACTACAGGACCGCTACCCGATGGTTGGAAACTTCTTTAGTGCGGTTTTGGCCGATAGAGGGCTGCAAAGCGAATATGAAAGTGCCGTTCACTCTGTTTCGAGTGGATGAACGACTGAAACTTTTTTGGAAACGTTATTTTAAAGGTAACAAAAACTCTTTGGTGTTGCTTTAAGGGGCCACTGAAACAAGATTTTCTACCACATGGGTAAACTTTTTATAAGACAACGTAGTTTATGGGTCCTGAAAACAAACTTTTGTTAACAGGTTTCAAGTGCAACTTTTTGTGTTATCTTTTCCGTTTAAACAAAATAAACTTTACAGTAGTAACATCGCCTTCTACTGGCCTGGCATGCATAATTCAGCATTATAGTCATTTTCACAGATGCATGTGAACCATATCTTTTTGATAACGTTGTCGTGTGTGTATTAAAGTTGTCAAAAATGCAAAGAAATGTAAACGAAGCCTGGAGTATATTATTTTTTGTGTGTATGTGTACATGCACAACAGCTTTTGACTCGTCCGCATACACAGACGTTTAATGGGGCCATGGCATGAAAATCTGACTTTTTCCCAGTTTAAGTGCTATGATTGGGTCCCCAGTGCTTCTATCAACCTAGAAAATGTGAAAAAGATCAACCCAGTAACTTAGTTTTGGTAAACCATTCTCTACAAGCACATGAAAAAATAGGTTGTTGAAATTTGGCTCTCCTTATGATGTCATAAAGAGCTCTTATTATAATAATACCGCCCCTTAATCTGCACTATCCAACCATAGCGCTGCCATTTAGTGCAGAGAAAAGCACAATTGAGTTTTAATTGCAACAAACAATCATTATGATAAGTGTTTGAATTTCATCAGCTCATTTGCATTTTAAAGGACACACCCAAAACGGCACATTTTTGCACACACCTACAAAGTGGCAATTTTAACATGTTATATTAAATTATTTATATGGTATTTTAAACTAAAACTTCACATATCTGCTCTGGGGACACCAAAAACTTATTTGACATCTTAAAAAAAGTCTTGTGCCTTGGCCCCTTTAATTCATACACATTGCGATAAATTGCATTACCTCTCCTGACCTACATACCACATACTGTACGTACATGGAGTTAACTTACAGGTTGTGAGACAAAGTGGGAGGAATTATGATAATCTCTTGTCTACGTCACAAATCCCAGGAAGTATACTGTTGCCTACAATCCATGTGTTTGTTGTAGTCCAAGAAAAGCGTTGGAGACGAAAACTCGCGTCATCGTTTACTTTGGGGTTTGTACCGTTTGCATATCGTTAACATGTACTAATACACACTTACACACCAAAGGAAATGTAAAATTGTGAATCGGACAATAGGTGCTCGTTAAAGCTTTAATGTCAAAGCAAAAGAAAGAACAAATTATTTGTAGTGAATTCTGTCATTGGTTATGGATGCATGTTGCCCATTTCCAGTGCTCAGTGACACAACGTGGGCGTGTCTACCCAACAAAACTTAACTTTATGCAAACAACCAGTGATGTGGTGACAACGACAGTAAAGACAGTAGCGCTTGTGTGATCCACCTCCGGTGAGATCCTGTCAAATACAGCCATAACACAGGTAAAGTTTATGTTACCATGAGCGATTTCACGGTTTTATATGAGCTGTCTCCTATGCCCACGCATAGGAATGTAATAACAAAAAGATGCATGGAAAAACGTGTTAGAAATTGTCGACATTCCAAGCGAGTTTGATTCAAACATTGATATTCGTTCATCTTGCTCATGATATGATGTATTATGCCCTGCTGTAATTTATATACAAGCGCTTCCTCCTCCAGACTGTAACATTTTAGCTGGAAGAAAACAGATTGCCTGTCAAAACAGAATGGCATCACGTTCCTGTAGTTCTTGTAGCTCAACTGGTAGAGAATTGTGATAACAGTGCAAAAGCTCATGGGTTTGATCACCAAGTAAAATGAATACCTTATAATACACCTAAAAGCAGTGGCGGCTCGTGACTTCTCATCCGAGGGGCGGAGTATCATGTGTGTTGCTCGTGTTTTCAAAATATGTGTTTGTTGCGTCATGTGAACCATGTGCATCACGTGTTTTGTCAAAATAAGTTCCTGCTGCGCACGCGTCAAAACCGTACGTGATAAAAGAGACGCTCACGTTCACAAAATACACACAAGACACTCCCTTAACAGTAAACTCTGATTATGCATGAGATTATGCAAGTATCTGTCAAACGCGAGCGTCTCTTTTATCATAAACCCTTTAGACGCGTCTGCAGCAGGGACTTATTTTCACAAGACACGTGATGCACATAGGATCACTCAACGCGCTGAACACATTTTGAAATTACGAACCACACACACGAAGGACGGGCCACATACATGTTGTGACGAACTTCGCATCGAGCGCCCTCGAAAAAAAAGTCACCGGCCGCCACTGCCTAATAGGAATATTCCACTTAAAAATAAAAAACCTGATAATTTACTCACCCCCAAGTTATTCAAGATGTTTATGTCTTTCATTGTATAGTCGTGAAGAAATTTAGTTGTTTTGAAGAAAACATTACAAGATTTTTCTGGACTTTATTGGACCTCAACAGTTTACAATTTTAATGCAGTTTAAAGTTGCAGTTTTAATGCAGTTTCAAAGGGCTGTAAACGTATCACATATGTAACGCAAAACCTTTCGACGTGATTACATAATACGTTAGGTCGTGCTGGGGCGTCACACGGCTAGTGCAAGAAATCTTTTTTTTTAAATGACAATTCTTTCGCTAGATAAGACCCTTATGCTTCGGTTGGGATCATTTATAGCCCTTTGAAGCTGCATTAAAAATTAAAAAAGGTCCACTAAAATCCACTATTTGGAGAAAAATCCTGGAAAGTTTTCCTCAAAAAACGCAATTTCTTCTCCACTAAACAACCTCTTGGATGACATGAGGGTGGGTAAATTATCGGAATTTTTTATAAAAGTGCAATATTGCTTTGGATGAAAGTTGCCAATTGCATAAATGTTAAGTAAGGCTGTAAATGTAACTTTCACGTTGATTGGCAAACATATTTTTGTACTTCTCATTTGTGATTCGGTTTTGAAAAGCTTTGCAGGCACGCAAGTCACCATTGACCTTAGAGCAACAAACAGAGCCGCATACTAGTGACAAACAGTACAGTGACCTATAGAGACCTCAATGTGAATGGGGCTTCAGAATGAAGAACAGATGAACAACTGTTGTATACCTATTCAGTCTTGTCTACTAAATCTGTATTATATAAAAGTAAAAGATCCAAGGTCATGATGGGTCATCAAAACAAATGAAACTCTATTATGAAAAAATACAGTACGTTTCCAAACTCAAAACGTTCACTATCAAAGGATTTTTTTGATACAGTACAGCTGAGCATGACCAGAGACCTTAGATCACCTGCAAATAAAAACTGATTGTGTATTACGTGCATAAAATGGCTTTGAAGAAAAGAATAAAAATTTTAAAAAGCATGACATAACCACTTTTAAACTCAACTATTGATGCTGGTCATAACCATTCATGTGAAACTCCAACCAGGATCCAATTTAACTTCGATTTCCCAGAAAATAATTTGTTGTGTGTTGACAGTGTTATTTTGAAGTGATCTTAAGCAAAAATGAAATATGCGAAACTACTACCAGTGCTGTTAAAAGAGTGACATGACCAAATGCGATCAATCCAGACTTAACCATAAAGTAGGCCTGCATGTACTGTCAGTCTGACATTTTAAACCAAATCCATCTGGGCTTTCTTTAGCTTCGAAAAATGTACACTTAAAAGAGAGAGCACAGAAAGGACAGGAAATTATGTAAAAAGAGGGCAACAGAATCAAGGAATTTAAATCCTTACCCACATTAGTGCTGCAGATGAATGTGTAGAAATGCATGTTAACCATTAGACCAAACCACTGCTTATTCTGACTGACAAGACATAAACACTCTTATATACTGACTGGGGTGCTAGCAACACCAAAGTCATTAAATGTTCAATTCACTTAAAAAAAACTAAAATGTCCTGTAAGCTGCTGCACTCTTAGAAAGGATGTGTTAATTTTTTACACATCTTTGTGCGTTAAGCTTTTAACACATTATGTGTCATTTTGTGTTGATTTTGTGTTAAAATATAACACAAGTTGTGTTAAAAGTAACACAAAATGTGTTGTTTCAATAATAACACAGTGATGGGTGAATTCTGGGACAACGCATTTGGTGTGTTGTCACACAATCAACACTAATGTGTTGTTTTTAACACATTCGTTCTAAGAGTGTGTAGTAACAAGTGTCCGCCTAATGTATAAATCTAAATGCAAACAATAATGTGCTGTTCACGTGTAAAAGGGGAGAACAGGGCACAAAGTAACGCTTTTTGGCTTTGGATTAAAGTGCCTTTAAAAAATCCCATAGTCATAGCGCCAGCGCAACTGGCTTTTAAAGGGGATGAGAGATACGACTCTGATTGCTTTATTGCTCTTTACGCCCAAAACACACCCATTACTCATTACTTGAATGGGTACAACCCTTTTCGACCGTTCGCTCGGCGCACAAACCATTTTTCCCGTCGTTAAATTAGCAAAGTGGCATCGGACACGCCCATTTAGACCGTGCGCTTTAGACAATGCGCTTAGATCGTTAAAATAGGGCCCTTAAAGTTTGTTTGTAAAATTTTTATACAATTTCACCGAAAGTGACAGGAGTGCAACGTTAAAGGGCGATTTATAGTCGTGCGTAGGTCCTACGCCGTAGCTGTGCGTAGCTCTGCGTAGCCTGACGTGCACCTCACAAAATTTCTAACAGCGCGTCGGCTCTACGCGGACCGCAAGCGCTGTGATTGGTCCACCAGAACCCCTCCCGTAAGGTAAAAAAAACTGCGTCATAGGTATTTCCGTTTCAGACGATGAAAACAAAGATGAGCCAAGTTGAGGAGTGATTTAACTCAAACTGCAACATAAGTCGCTGTTTATTTACTTCCATCATTGCTGGTCTTCTCAAATCATACACAACAAGTTGCTATTTCTTCTTCGTTTGTGGGTTAACTTGCCAAGCTTCTTCTTCTCTGACGGCCGCACTGCTACTGTGGTTACAAGCGTGGATACTGCCTACCAGCGGTGTGCGCGTGTGTTTGCACGTCGACGCGGAGGACGACGCAAAAGTATAAATGAAAACCGACGCGGAACCTACGCCGTCGCAGCTACGCCGTAGGACCTACGCACGACCATAAATCGTCCTTAAGACTTACCCCATAGGTGGGGTTCATTGTGACAAACTAAGGGTTTGTGTAACACCTGCTAGAAATTTAGGCTGCACAATTAGGACAAAAAAATCATTATTTACCCTGATATTGTATTAACAGTTATCATTTTGATGAATAGCATTTAAATTGTTTTCATTTCATTATCATTGGTTGCCTGAGGCTTAATTGTAACACTGTGTGACAACTAACCCCGCTGTGTAATAATGTTTTCAATTCCAGATATTTACTTTTATGCCTCCAAAACACTCTTTGTTCAATATCTTAACCAAAACACATCAAAACTTTTCACAAATTTAAAGGAGATCATCTTCTGACAGTAAGAGACCAAAAGCACAGATTGCTCAGCCCTTTAAAAATATGTAAAGTAGCCGTGTTACAATTAACCCCGCATTAGTTTGTGCACTGCTCACCCCTATGATTAGTAAAGACTGATTAGCAGAGGACTGTTAGCCAAACCCACAGGGAGATTCAATGAATAATGCTAAGTAGGGCTGTAAGATATCCTAACTAATATTGCAAATGTGCATATTGCAAAAAATATTTTAATACTTTAAAAAGTTTGATGTTGATGCAAACAGCAGAGAGACTGGCAAGACAGAGAGAACTAAAGAAAGAGATGTTTCTTTTCCCAGAAAGAATGTGAAGTTTAGTTTTCAAATATATTTTTATAATTTAAATATATTTTCTTAACTTATAAATTGCATTATTTAGCAAGTCATTGCATATTGCAAAAAAAAATGAATTTTCTGTCTCGCCAATGGTGGCAAAGATCTGGAATTTAAGTCGGAAACTTAAGGAATTAAAAAGAAATTATTTGTAAATTCTGTCTCACATACAAACATAAACTTCCTCGACATCTAACTCTACTCTTCGTTCACGTGCCACAATTCCCATAAATTCCTGTGTAATTACGATGGAAAGTTTCTAAAATTCCCACAATTTTGTCTCACCCATACAGGTTGTGTCTCTAATGGTCGATGAAAACTTTCTATGCTGAAGGAGACTGGTACGGCACTTATTATGTTTTGTTTCCTATGACAAATCGCTTTGCTGTTTTTCCTTGCTTTCCTAATTTGCTTTGGATTAAAGCATCTGCTAAATGTAAACGTAAATGTTTCTTCAATATCTTTAAATCCTAATTCACATTTTCTGCTAAACAACTACTTTAGTACACTTTAAGCAAATTCTTCTAATAATGCAACATGTGTCCACCAGATACCATAAGTAATAAAAAACCTTTTCGGTCAACCACTAAAGTTAATATTACTCACAAGTCTTTATCATCCAATTTTGGTAACATGTTATGAAGTTGGCAACAGACTGTAAGCAAAAGTACCTAAAAACATTCCTGGAACATTTGGAGAAGAGAAAGTCACCTGTCAGTTCTGCTGCCGGGCTCGAAGAAATGCCAGAAAGCAAAGCTCCTGTGCAAATGAGACAATCTGCCCTCGTACAGCTGTGGCAGGACAGCGCGGTGTAAACCTGCCACCTGCGGGGAGGGCAGAGCCGTGTGACAGCCAGGACACCTGCCTCCAGATTCAACACGAGCCAGGCAACCTGCACAGCCCACACCGAGTCTAATATAAAAGGACACGCTCATCTTACACTCACACTCCTCATTCTGGAAATTAGGACTTTTTTCCTTTCACAGCCGCCGAGCTCAATTCTCCTGTCGGGATTTGAATTCTAACACACATTCTCTTGTGCCCAAGTGGGAAGTCTGGTGATTGAAGACCTGTCCTTCATCGTGACTGTCAGATGTCAAAATCTCGCTACGAGTATTCTAAAGCCCAAACTGCATCCGGTTTTTAATTTATGTATTTAGCACACAACTGCTGATTAATAATAACCCTTAGAAATCGGTAAAACAAACACAAAGCCTTTATTGTACTGTAAAGACAGGAATGAAAGGACACTTCTTTTTGGAAACCTCCTTTGCATGCTTCCTCTGTAATGGACTGCTCATTAGTCCACTGGCGTAAACATTTAGTCTATTTAAAACACTCAAATAACAGACTAAACCATGCATTTTTCGTTTGCCAAACAAAACACATCTGAAGCAATATCGGCTTCACCTTTCAGCCTCGTTTCCCAGAACTTGCTAAAAGGTTTCATTGAGCTTTGAATCTAAACTTACTGTCGCTTAGAAATTGCAAACAAAAGCGGCTTTAGAATATGTTTCCACCTGTTCGTGACAGAATAAATGCCAAAGAAATCTCTTATTATTGAAAACCTGCCTCTCATGGGGACAGTGACGCCTTATCAGGTGCGCGGCAGAGATCTTGCCAACAAATCCTCGTTCTGCCTGTGAATGAGAAGCTTAAAGGGTCTCTGATGGTACATCAACCTGAGAGAGTTACCGTCAGCAGAATGCTTAACTTACCTACAGCTCGGCCAGATCTGAAGTCCTTGAACATCATGTGTTAAGAAGACTTGGGACACTCGATCTCCTTGTGATAAGGAAGGCCCTGTTCAGAAAAATAAAAGATGCTTAGATCATTGTTGAACATCGGAGAACCTAAGACCTCTTAAAGCTCCCATTCTGTCTGTGATTTTGAAGCTTTGATTGTGTTTATAATGGGCAATATAACATGTGTTCATGTTTCGCGTGTAAAAAAACGCGATATTTTTCACACAATTTACTTATCTGTATAGCGCTGTCCTCAAAAGAGGCTGATGTCTTTCTTGTTATGTGAAGTCCCTCCTTCAGAAATAAGTATCGAGTTCTGATTGTGTAGTTTGTTTAGTGTTCTGTGATTCGATAGCAGCTTAGCTTAGCAGAGCCTTTCGAGCCAAAGCTGGTGACTGACGTATTCATGTGGGCGGAGTTTAGTCAACGAACTGTTTTACTGACGTCAATAAAGCAGGAAATAGAGGGCTGTAGTCCAAACCGGCCGTTCGTTGTAGGCTTTTAAAGAGGAATTCTATTGAAGAAAATATATCGCCTGGCAGTGAACTTTAAGCTTTATCATTTTACAGGTATTATTTATGCTATTATAGCAACAATACACACTAACTAGGGTTTAAAAAATGGTATCAGGAAGAACGTGACCTTTAAAACATATCTCTAATCCCTACATCTTTTTCAAAGGTCCTCCAGAGGAATTTGATAAGGAGTTGATATCTTAATTCACTGCAACAAATTAGTCAGTGTTGGGGGTAACGCATTACAAGTAATAATATTACTTTTCTGAAGTAACGCATTACTTTATAAATGTACAGATTAATATTTGATTTACTTTTTAAAAAAAGTAATGCGAGTTACTTTTCAGCTCAATTCATTCAATTTAAAATAAAATAATGTACTGAATTAAACTGAAGATATTAACGTAGAATTACGCTGGAACAGATTGAGTTAGAAACGGAGATGGCAGGCCAGAGTTTGACATTTTTGCGATCATAAAAAACACTTGCAAGGCCTGAAAGAGATCAAGCCTCAGCCAAGTAAGAAAAAGTAGCGCAAAAATAACTTAAAAATAACGTAAACATTACTTTCCATGAAAAGTAACTAAGTAACACAATTAGTTACTTTTTTGGGAAGTAACTTAATATTGTAATGCATTACTTTTAAAAATAACTTTCACCAACACTAAAATTAGTAATAATTATTCAAAATACACATTGGCTAATTGGTAGGGATGCACCGAATGAACAGCAACTAGAACTATTTGGCTGAGAAAAAAAGCAAAAAAAGCATTTCCGGTGTTTGGACGAAAATGTGAAAAGACAGAATAAATGATAAATGCAGCAAACATGTTGGAAGCATTTTCACACGGCAGTGTAATTTTTAATATCAACATAAGTTTTCGTTTTACGACAACTTAACAAATTACATTAAATTATTTTAACCTGTTTTTAAGTCAACTCAAAAATTTAAAATTTTATTAAACTTGTCTGAGCCCTGCAGTATTTTCATTTACAGTGTGTAAAAAATGCAGCATGAAGTGAAACAACTTGGTTTTGCAAGTCTATCAAACCTACTATTTTAACTCTTTCACCGCCATTGACGAGATATCTCGTCAATTAAGAGAAAACGCTTCCCCGCCAATGACGAGATTTTCCGTCTTTCCGCAATACCGCTATTATCCACCAGCTTATACAACTTATACAACCCGGAAGTAGCGCCTCACGTGAAAGAGAAAGAACTCTGTGTATGTTTTAAAGATCGCTCTGCATTTGATCTCTATCAAAAGTCCTTCACAAAAATGAAATTATCTCAGCTTTTTGCTCAAAATTGGGTGTTTTTGAAGAAACCTACCCATGTTTGAAAGGTGATTACAAGAGAACTAATAAAGGTAGGATGAAACGTTTTTTTGTTTGAAAGCAGAGGGTCTGTTCTTTCATCTGATATATTGTTTGTTTATATATTTAAAGAAGAACATTTTCTGGAAGGCATTAAACTTTTGTGAAAATCATGAAAAATGCTGGCGCTGGCTGGCAACTTTTTTTAAAAACGCTGGCGGGGAAAGAGTTAAGTGTTGACATAATTTATAAAAACAAGTTCAAATTGTTTAACTTAAGTTAAAGTAACACAAAAATATGTTGAGAGAAAGATGTTTCTTTGCGGACAAATTTCCGAACTTTTGGTGCGTCTCTTTCTGTTAATGAAAGCCGCTTTGTTATGACAGCAGTATATCAATCTGCAATGCCTTTATATAGTTACATGGTGACAACCAATTCATAACTGTGTAACATCTGCCTCAACTACACTAAAAAAAATTATAAACGGACCACTTTAATTTTGCCCTCATTTTTATGAGCTAAACTCAAAGATCTAAAATTTAAAAATTTACAATTTTGTTCACAAATCTGTCTAAGTGAGCACTGATCCTTTGCCGAGATAATCCATCCACCTCACAGGTGTGACATATCAAGATGCTGATTAGACGGCATGATTATTGCACAGGTGTGCCTTAGGCTGGCCACAATAAAAGGCAGCTTTAAAATGTGCAGTTTTATCACACAACACAATGCCACAGCTGTCACAAGTTTTGAGGGAGAGTGCAATTGGCATGCTGACAGCAGGAATGTCCACCAGAGCTGTTGCCCGTGAATTGAATGTTCATTTCTTTACCATAAGCAATTTTCAAGGGCGTTTTAGAGAATTTGGGAGTACATCCAACCGGCCTTACAACTGCAGACCATGTGTAACCACACCAGCCCAGGACCTTCACATCCAGCATCTTCACCTCCAAGATCGTCTGAGACCAGGATCACAGTACAGTAATACAGTAAAACTACACATTTTAGACTGGCCTTTTATTGTGGCTAGCCTAAGGCGCACATGTGCAATAATCATGCTGTCTAATCAGTATCTAAATTTCTCACACCTGTGAGGTGGATAGATTATCTCGGCAAAGGATAAGTGCTCACTAACACATATTTAGACAGATTTGAGAAAAATGCCTTTTGTGTACATAAAAAAAGTCTTCGATCTTTGAGTTAAGCTCTTAAAAAATGGAGGTAAAACAAAAGTGTTGCGTTTAGAATTTTGTTCAATGTATAATGCATCAATTATTATAGTCTGCTATGTAAGATACTGATTCCATGCATTCTGAATATCCTTTACTTTAAAACACAATCATACATCTGGGATTCAGTTAGATCTCTAATTGAAATGACAGAAATAATGTGTGCTTTCATCCATCACTTTGGTATTAAAAATCTTTTGATTTACAAATGATCAAAGTAAGCACAGTTCTGGAACTATTCAAATATAGTATTACATTAAAGCAACTTTCTTGTCTGTACATGGTTCTGTTGTAACTTTCCCATGTAATGTGGTGAGTTTTGCCTGTGTCCTGAGAGAGTTTGTAAACGGCAGTACATTTAAAAGCCACCTGTGATTTCCTTTTGACCTCTAAGTCCATAAAGTAGTAATGACCTCTAACCTCTTAACATTTGCTGCAGACACCACGGACCGATATTGCACTGCTTTTCTCAGAAAGATCCCATTTTAACTCACAAAGAACACCATAAAACTGCTAAAAATATAAAGTAAATGACCATGAGAATAAATGTGACCCTGGACCACAAAACCGTTAGACCCCCTTTCGCCTTCAGAACTGCCTTAATTCAATGTGGCATTGATTCAACAAGGTGCTGAAAGCATTCTTTAGAAATGTTGGCCCATATTGATAGGATAGCATCTTGAGTTGATGGAGATTTGTGGGATGCACATCCAGGTCACGAAGCTCTCGTTCCACCACATCCCAAAGATGCTCTATTGGGTTGAGATCTGGTGACTGTGGGGGCCATTTTAGTACAGTGAACTCATTGTCATGTTCAAGAAACCAGTTTGAAATGATTCAAGCTTTGTGACATGTTGCATTATCCTGCTGGAAGTAGCCATCAGAGGATGGGTTCATGGTGGTCATAAAGGGATGGACATGGTCAGAAACAATGCTCAGGTAGGCCGTGGCATTTAAACGATGCCCAGTTGGCACTAAGGGGCCTAAAGTGTGCCAAAAAAACATCCCCCACACATCAATTGCATTAATGAGAAATTGAACAGGTGTTCCTAATAATCCTTTAAGTGAGTGTATACCTCTGATTGCTTGAGGGTGAGTACATTATGGGGTAATTTTAATATTTGGCTGGAGTATCGCTTTAAGATTTGAAAGACCTAATAGACGCAATACAATTTCCAAATCAGATGTGTTCATATACATTTAAAAAGTGTATTGATGTTGTTGTCAGTCTACTGCATATTGGCTCTGCATATTGGCTTTTACATAAGCAGTCACTTTGTCTAACAAAAGGCATTTTTTAAATACCACACATGCAATGTCCCTGCTATCAGACAGATATCAAAATAGGTGTCCTGAGAAATCACACCATTCTCTGTAACAGCCCTAGGCAAAACAAAAGAATCTGGGAAGCAGCTCATGAGTTTTTAGCCAATCAGAGAACACTCTCTGCCAGTTATGTGTTCAGGTTTCTGATATTGGGTGAGATGTCTCTGAGGAGCAGAGTTTTGGAAAGTGGGACGTTTGAGAGTTTGTGAGATCAGAAACATCCCAATACGACATTCATGCAAGCAAAGTTATTTTGATTATTTTAATTTGGAGATGGTTACTCCCTCAGAAATAACTGATATGTGCCTTTGAGGTACTAATATGCACTAATACAAAAACTGTACCGCCCCAGTGACAGATTTTCCCTCTTTTATTCCGAGAAGCTGGAGAATGAAGAAAGTGATTGACCTGTGGCCATAATAGCGAAAAAGGTTATTGAAAAAAATGATGAACAACACTACATAATGTAAAATACCGCTGTAGCTTGCAGGCCTGTTAGCAAAGCGTTTGAACTTATGAGGCATATAAGGCTGCGTGTGGGCAAAATGGACATTAAAAATGCATTTGAATTTATCCGAGGTGAGATTTTATTCAGTGGCCCAATGAAAATGATTCAGTAATAGTCCCGGCCAGCGTGAAGCACACATCATCTTCCCTCCTATCGAGGGAAGGAAACATTTCGTATGAGGGAATATTTTGTCAAAGAAATGAGGCCTGTATAACTTCTGCTTTATTTCTCGCATATGCATTGCCTTATACATCCAGTGTTTAAAATACTAGCGTAGGGAAATTAATAAATAAATAAACCATAATTCATTTTTCAGAGCGTATCCTATCATCTGCTGGGGAACAGATGCTCTAATTCCTATTTAGCAGATTTGTCTTTGTACTTATGGTAGCAATAAAAATTTGTCCTTGTACTTACTGTATGTCTCAAAACTTTAGGGTATAATTGGTGCGTTTCGAGATGGCTTGCTAGGCTTTGAGACACTATATGTGTATGTGAGCGCTTTAGTCAATGAGAGGCGCTCAGGAAAGGAAGCAACGTAATGGAAAGTAACACACTGGGCTGTTGAGTCCTTTAAATTTGATCTTATTAAGTGTATTAACTTTCAATGGGTAGATAACAGGACATGCATCAGTCCCTGCGCACCGCTGTTCAACAAAGCTTGTCGATAAACAGCCCAGCTCAAACAGAACACATATTTACAAAACTCCAATACTTATGTGTCAAATACAGATTAGGAAGCTATGACCTCCTTTTGACTCGACATAACGTGACATGACTCCACAAAGCATGTTTGATTTGTGATGTACAGTTTAATACAATAAGATTTTAAAGTGATGAGATTGTGACTGGTACTATCCAGCTCAATGTGACAAACAAAAACAAATTCAGGCTCATAATCTAATGATGAGATTAGGAGCAAAGTTTTTATTTCATATTGATAACAATAGCTTTCTTATGTAGGGATAGTTCACACAAAAATGAAAATTCTTTCATAATTCCTCACCTTTAAGTTATTCCAAACCTTTTTTGGGTACACCATACCTTAATTAATAAATGTTTTATTGACTGTTTAGGCTATTGAATTAAATTAACTTTTTTCCATTTCCATTGTTTTGGCTGAATGGTGTCAGGAGTCCAAAAAAATTTACTCGAATGTTTAAGTAGTGGAGCAACAGGATTAAAGATAATCTAGGTTTACTGTAAAATTTAAACCTGTATCAAAATTACAGTTTAAATGTAACCCTGTTTATTTATTTTTTTAAATTAAAAATTTAAGTGCAACAGAATTTTTAAATAAGCCTCGATTTAAACCTTGTTGGTGCAACCCACCCTTAACTGTGCGTTCACACCAGACACGGAAGAGGCGGCAAGCGCAAGTGATTTACATGTTAAGTCAATGCGACGATTCAAATCAAGGCATCCTGCAGCGTGGAACGCGTCTTAAATTGAGCGTTGCCGCTGAAAACACGCAAGTTAAAAAATCTGAACTTTGGTGGATATTCGCACCTCATTAACCAATCAAGAGCTTGCTCTAGTAGTGACGTGATTACAGGAAGCGAACAGAGTCACAGAAGCCCCTCCCATGACGCCAATTTCCGCATTTATGTCTGGGATGACATAATGAAGCGAGTAAACGCAAAATTTTCAAGCGCCCAATTACGCGTGAATAGCGCATTTTTGCCGCCTCTACCGCGTCTGGTGTGAACGCACAGTAAAGGGGGTCGCACACCTGGATGCGCAGCGTCGGGCAGTGCCACGTCGAGTCGCGTCTAGGACAACTCAGAGGTTGCAAAATATACGTTAGCAGCCAATGTTAATCTCTAACGATTTGGGACAAATATGATGTTATTTAATGTTAAACTATTTGAGTGGCGCTCTGTGGCGTGACAGGGATTTGAGCAACTTCCTGAGTCAAAGTTGGGCGCCGCGGACAATCTGCTGTGACTCTGGATGCTGCTCAAATCCTTGTCACGCCACAGAGCGCCACTCGCATAGTTTAACCGGGTGTGCCTCATAGGTCTTGAAAAGTGAAGCCGCTGGCTTTTTGATCGCCCCCTGGTGGCTGGCTGCAGTACAAGTCATAACCCCCCCCCCTCTCCATTCAAACGAATCGGACTCTGCTCTAAATTAAAAAAATATTTATACTTCCAATAAAAGCTTCCGAAAGATGGATTTGGTCCTTTCAAGTAGTTGTTATCACGCTGATATATGTTCAAGTTTTTATTTTTGTGAAAAGTTTCATTTTAGCTAGTAATTTGATGCTATTGAAACGGGGCGTGTCATTATGATTGGCATGGCTGAATTGGTCGCGCAGGCGTTTGGGCGTAAGTTTGATACCTCGGCTCTGCCGTTGGCTCCACGGACGATTCCTTCTGCCCATGCCTTGGCTCCAAACTGATGTTTTTACGTAACATGGCGGAGACCATGATCGGACATTTTTGGCTTTAATTCATTACAATGGAGGGAGACGACGTTGCGTCGTCAATCTTTTTTTTACAGTCTATGTTTAACATTAAATAACAACATATTTGTCCCAAATAGTTAGCTGCTAACAAATATTTAACATTTTGAAGTAGATACTATCTGACTAAGCGTGTGCTATTTAATGTGCACGTCTGGTGTATGATACCTCAGAATTGTACTAGACGCGAAGCGGCGCTTCTCGTCCTGTGTGCGACCCCCTTTAGTGTCTCTGCACTGTTGTATCATTTTTGACGAAAAACAAACCAAACCAAGTCAACAAAAAGTCAATAAAATTCCCAAGTATACAATTAGGAGGGTTTAAAAAAAGCAATGTCGAATAAGATTTTACCACAACAGTAAACTCAGCACCATTTCTGCTGTTCAATGCATTTTGTTTTGTTTTGTGTTGCTATTAAAAGACCAAATATTAGCTAATTAATGAGACAACAAAATAGTCACATGAAAATAAAACTACTAGGAAAATGGGAGATATTCTGCCTGCAGTAAAGTTGCTCCAAATCCCTCATAAAAGATAATGGTACGACTGTAATGGCATCTCAAGCTAAATAAAACTAATTAAAACAGAAATGTTGGACAATAAGGAGACCTGACCTTTGAAACTTCTTGCACACTAACTACTAAACTAACTAAATGTAATATATCAAATTAATAAATAGCCTTCAAATCTATCATTTGAAACTGTGTGGTCTTACAACACAAATGCTTATCTTCGCTGAACATATTCTATTTCCATTACTAAAAAACAACATTGAAACGACTTGAACTATGGGCCAAGTCTGTTCTTTCACTTTCTGCTGTGTAAATGCTGAGTCCTGTAGAAAATCCCTTCTGCTCGCACAGAGGGAAATTATCATGGACATGTATGGATACCAAAAATATGAGCAAAGCCTACCAACAGTCTCAAATCCTGCAGAAAAACAAACCAACCTTAAATGCCTGATGGGTTTATAATAACACAAGCAAGGAGACAGTCCATCACGATTGAGGTTTACACTGTAATACTGGATGCATTTTCAATGCCTTTACTTTGTATTGTAAAAAAGAAAAGCTTTTAGTCATTCTTAATTCACGGGAGGAAAGCATTGCCAGGCACTTAGCGATGTCTGCTAAGTGGTGCTTGCTTTGTTTTTTTTAAGATATAGTTTTACAGTGGTATGTGAATTAAGTGGCTTTTTAAAATCGTGGACATATAAAGGATCAGAGAGAACCTCAGTCTAAGATTAGTAAATAAAAGAATTATGTTTACATTTCCGCAAAATAAAATTTACAAGCCCATAAGACTTTCTTTCTTCTGAAACACAAATGCCCAATCTGTTGTTTACCACATTACAAAATGCCACACCAGAATTTTCATTTAAAAAATACACATTATATTTTAATTCAGAAATTGATTTAAATAGCTGCTGTTTCAACTTAAAGGGACAATCCACTTTTTTATAAATATGCTCATTTTCTAGCTCAGTTAAACATTTGATTTTTACAGTTTTGGAATCCATTCAGCCGATCTCTGGGTCTGCCGGTACCACTTTAGCATAGCTTAGCATAATTCATTGAATCTGATTAGACCATTAGCATCGCGCTTAAAAATGACCAAAGAGTTTCGATACTTTCCTATTTAAAGCTCGACTCTTCTGTAGTTGGGTGATTCTCACGAAACCATTGAAACACCACGGCACTAATGATTTTAGCTTTAAAATGTGTAATATAGTAACATTAAAAAGCATCAGAATTAACACAATACTGTGTTCTACCTTGCACAATGTGTGATTTCAACATAAGAATTTATAATTGGAAATTTTATCTCATTTTCTGCTGAAATTCTCATTACCGCAATGTGTCCGGCTGTGTTTGAACATGCGTTATGTTGTAATTTAATCAAATTAACACAAAAATATTAAGAAAAAAAATAAATGGATGTTTTGCTAGACTACTTTAGATGACAGAAAAAATATTTACTGAATATTCATGTACTGTATAATAATAATGAAGAAAAATTAGGAAAATGATGTGTCCATGCCTGATGTTCTCATCCTCCGCAACACTTTTTGAGAACAGTTTAAGCACACATACAGAATTTTAATAAAGTTTGATTTAGAGTGACCAAGCACATGAACCAGTTACTTCTGGATGGCTACCAGGTAAGATCATTTTTTTTACAGTTAATTTGAAATATTGTCTTGTCAAAATGCTTACACGACATTTTGATTATCATTACCGCAACAGATGCTTATTAAATGTTAATTTAATTAATAGAAGCATAATACTTTGATTTTAAATGCATGTGCAGAATCTCCAAATTATGTTCTTTCAGGTTTGTCATGTCATTTTGAAAATATGTCAGTGTTGATGTTTTCTGAGTGTTGCGGTAATGAGATTTTTTGGGACTAATTTTTTAAATTATATTTCAAAAAGTGTTAAATGATAAGTAAAAGTTTTTAAATTAATGTTCCCATTTACTCCAGACTTTGTTTTTCAATGTCTGGTGGGAAAAAAAGTAAATTTAAGCAATTTTTACATTTTCATGCTTGACATTTTTAAAACCAAGTTTTCGTGAGAATCACCCAGTTACATCGTGTACTAAGACCGACGGAAAATTAAAAGTTGTGATTTTCTAGGCGCATATGGCTAGGAACTATACTCTCATTCTGGCGTAATAATCAAGGACTTTGCTGCCGTAACATGGCTGGAGCAGGCGTAGTGATATTACGCACTGCTCGAAAATAGTCCTCTACTATTGAAAGTTACTAAGGGGACTATTTTCAAGCAGTGCGTAATATCACTACAAAAACTTAGTTACTGAATTGCTAGAAGAACTGGGGACCCAATTATAGCACTAAAAAATGGAAAAAGTCCCCTTTAAATTGTTCTTGTTAACAGCATTCAAGTTAACGGCTCACCTGTTGTTATGATGTATCAATATGGCGGATGCAGTATGTCCGAATTTTCATTCACACTACCCATATTCATACTATATAGAACATAGTGCTTTAACGGTCGATGAGTACTTCATATAATTAAGTATGCACTGTCACAGTACGTGGTTTTGGATGCAGGAATACTGTCATCACGTTATTCTTCTTTAGAGATGCAGTATTGGGGTGCTGGAGCACTGCTGTATAGATGTCAGGGATTAGTGCACCTCCTCTGCTGAACAGGGTCTTATCTGACAGAGTCAACGGCCTGCCATCAGGAGATGAAGAGATTACAGATCAGCCCATCTAAGAGCATTCATCTTCACCACAACACAAGGTCCAGCTCAAAACAGCTGTGAAACTAAAGCAAGGGCATGAAGACCATCAAAACAAACCAATTCTATAAATGAAACATGTTGTGCTCTCATTACACACACACAAAAAAGTAGTTTTAGTACCTCTTGTAGGCAATTCTTAAAATTACATTTGAGAAAAACACATACAAAGGTACACTGGCAAAAGGTGCTATTTTCCTGAAGTAAATTGTTATAATGATGAGTCTTTCTTTGACAGACATTGTGCTCGATTTTCAGTTTGTTAGCATAGAAAACAATTCACCGCCTGGAATCTGATGTAAAGTGCCTCCAAAATGTCCATTTTATCTGTACTTATTATCCTGATATGTCACCGTCATAGAAACAACACAGTGCAGACGACATCTGAATATTGTTTAGTGCAGGACTGTCACCTCCAATGTGCTTTTCAATCATGTGCATTGTAAAAATTCCTTATTGCAATAAAAATTTAAAGTTTAACCAATTTCCAATTACAATTCATTTCAACTTTCTTTACTAGTGACTAAATGATAAAAATAAAGTTGAAATAACAAATTTATTTAATTAATTGTAAATTCAAGTTGATTAAACTTCAAAATTTAAGTGCAAAAAGGTTTTTTTACAGCGTGGGGAGGTTGAACTGGCCCAACAAATGCACTTCATTTTGAATGCGAAACAGTCTACAGTTCTTATTTAGAGTTTGGATCAGACCACAAAATAAAATAAAAAAATGCATCACTGCCTGAAAACAATAACAGTATATTTGTTGGATTTTGTAGTAAAGATGCTAGTTCAAGTTATAAATAGTACTGTACTGTATCTTCAAAATAAAAACTATATGTGCTGGTCATTGACCTACACTGGCCTGTATGTACTATATACTGACAGTGTACATGCATTTGTAAGCACAGTAGTGTGCCATGTTAGTTACAGTATACCTACACTATAAGTATGTATGTGGTATTGCCCAGTAATTATCTAGTTACACAATAACTACCAAGTATGTACAACTGGTAAGTACAGTAATGATACCAATTAATTACCATGTAGATACTCAAAAATAAGTCCCACCATTTGTCTGCAAGTATAAAATATGTACCATATATGTACAAGGTAAGTACATGCACCGTAAAATAAAGTGCTACCAAAAACTGAATACATTTCTTTGTTCTGCTGAACACAAATTAAGATATTTGTAATTGAGCAGAAAGCAGGGGGACCATTGACTTCCATAGTAGAAGAAAAAAATACTATGAAAGTCAATGGTGGTCCAAAATGGTTTGGTTACAAACATGGTTTCAAATATTTTTTTCTTTTGTGTTTAACAGAACAACAAAAAAAAAACGTATACATGTTTATAACAACTTTATAACAAGCTGGCCAATCAGGGACAGATCTTTTCGTTTCAGGAAGAGAGTGAAAATTGAGCTACAAAGATGTACGGTATGTAGAAAATAAAGTATTTTTTAACCACAAACCACACATTGTACTATACCAAATACACAAAATAATGTTGTTTTTAGCAATGAAATAGGTGACCTTTAAGATTTATTTTGTAAAGTTTGAGATTAAGTTAAGGGAGATAACAAACACAAAATTCTCAAGTGCACCATTAGGAGGTTTTAAAGAAATTGACATAAGATTTTGCCACAACAATAAAGTCAGCACCATTTCTGCTGATCAGTGCCTTTTTCTGTGTGCTATTAAAAGACCAAATATTAGCTAATTAATGAGACTACAAAATAGGGTTGAAGAGTCACATAAAAATAAAGCTACTAGTAAAATGGGAGATATTCTGCCTGCAGTAAAGTTGCTCCGTATCCCTCATAAAAGATAATGGTACGACTGTAATGGCATCTCAAGCAAAATAAAATTAATTAAAACATAAACGTTGGACAATAAGGAGAAATGCCCTTTGAAACGTCTTGTGCGCCAACTTTTACAAAACGCAATCTGAATTTAAAATCCAGATTAAGAGGAAGAAAATTGCACATAGGATTAATGGAGAAACATTAATCACTTAAAAAGTTACAATTTACACTAATGACCTCTTTTATAGTTTATGCAATATCAACTCCTAAGTTGACGCATTGCATTATAAATTCGAGCCCTCCTTTGTGTAGGGTGCATCCCTTATAGCCCCCCCAAAGAAAATTTATGGCATAAAACTTAAACTTCAAATTTTAATTAAACAAAACATATTCAATTACACTGTAGTGCTGTTGGTTGGTAGTTATATTGTCCTGAGATTTGATAGTAATATATTTTAAAAATGGGAACCGTAGTGACAGTTTTTGGAAAGAAAGAATGTGCAAAGTAAACCTTGCAAAGTTTACTCCCACACTTTAACAAAGTCTGTGTTTCGGGAGTTCTTCATGTGATTTGAGCAGCGATGGGAAGCACGTATGTTATTCACACTAACCCCCGGTGGTCATACTGGTGACGCAGGTTTCAGTCTCATTCCCTTAAAAAAAAAGAACTCCCGAAAGCAGTTTTTCCTCCACAAGCATCACACTACAGCGCTGGTCAAATCCCCAGTACTGCCACTTCGGACAGTAAATGGCCACTGCATTAGCTTTTATCTTCCTTTGTACTTAGGTCAATTGAATTCAGCCCGCAGCCCTGTGGGACTCCAGATGTGTTGATGATATCGGACTTCTTGAGTGATAGTGCTCGTGCCGCGACACGTCTCACGTAAAGACCCTAGCAGACACGCCATTTCTATATAAAAGCTGTTTTAGAAACACTACCGCGCTGGATGTACTATTGCCTCAGTGGGACACTAGATAATCAATTAGCCTCGACCTACAAAACTAGCCGAGGCAGTTTTTCACTTCTACTGTAGCACAGAATGGACGAGGATGCAAGATTTAAAGGGATAGTTCACCCAGGGTTCCCACACCTTAGTTAACTTCAAATTCAAGGACCTTTCAAGGACTTTCCAGGTTCAATACCCTTAAATTCAAGAACTAAATGTGGGGACACATTTCAAGTGAGAGCAAGTTACATCGTGTTACCTTTTAAGATACATTGTTACAGTTCCCTTTTTGAAGGAACTCACGCTGCGTCACTGCAGTGACACTTTGGGGACGCCTCCAGGGGTAAGTGCGTCTGAATGTGTATATCAAATTCAACCAATGGTGAGGCTTAACGACAAAGAAAGGATGACGCGGGAGCCAAGAAGTATATTGCTATCTGAAATATTGCCAAAGACGTTACAGAGACACAGTTATTATGGCAAGGGAGACACAGCGTCTCGTTCCCTTCTCAGGGAACAACAGTTACATACGTAACCCGAGACGTTTTCGTGTGTCAAACACAACTATGCAAAAAAGCATTTTGGTATGGTACAGTTGGTTTGGTACAGAAGATATAAGCATTTAAAGCTAACAGTTTAGCACGTGTGCTTAAAAAGTCTAGAAATTGTATGATATTATCCTACACTACACAGGGAATAATATGGATTTTTTTCCAGAAAATTTATTGCATAAAATAGATTTAAGCACTTTCCTTGACCTGTATCTATGTATGTATATTTTCCAAAGCTTTCCAGGTCCTTAATTTTTTTTTCCCAGATTCACAAACTTTCAAGGATTTCAAGGACCCGTGGGAACCCTGGTTCACCCAAAAATGAAAATTCGGTCATCTTTGTTCAGATGAACACGAAAGAACATATTTTAAGGAATGTTTGTAGCCAAACTATCTATAAGCCCCATTCACTTCCATGGTATTGTTTTTTCTACTATAGAAGTGAATGGGGCTCAAGAGCGGTTTGGTTGCAAACATTCCTCAAAATATCTTCCTTCGTGTTCTTCAGAACAAAGAAATTTATGCGGGTTTGTAACAACATGAAAGTGAATAAATGATGACAGAATTTTCATTTTTGAGTGAAATATCCCTTTAACTATCCAGCTGGAGTGTTGCCTCTGTATATGAATAAGCAGGCAAAAGGCCAAAGATGCTTCATTTAACAGGCATGTCCACGTGTTGGACAAGAAAATGTGCCGATCTGGAGAAATCATTCACAGTGGTCTCCGGCGGCTCATCTGGCAGATTAAATACCTGGCAGCAAATTATGGCCACAAAAGAAAATAAATACATCTCAATTCGTGCTGGAGAAGAAGACAAATGTCAGATCCAAGCCGGTCTCGGGAAACCCATCAAATGTATCAAGATTTAAATTTTGCATCCAAACTTATCTACAATTTACTTTAAAAGCGGGAGGCAAAACAGATGGTTGCTATTAAATTCCTATCATTCAATTTGTGCGAATGTGTGCCAATAGTATGAAACTCGCCCTAATAAGTGAGACCCATCTGTGACCTGTTTCACAGCACCTTTATATTCCGTTATCCCACCACCATTTACCACACAGCCGTCCTTTCCGTGTCATCAGAGTGTTTGCCTGAATCCCGGCATTAATAATTCATTGTTTTTAGCGGACACAGTGAATACCAATTCGTTTATATTGCAAGGCACCATCATCAAGGCTGATTGCAGCACCTAAGGTCATTAACTTCCTCTTGGGTGACGTGCCTGTGAATGTAAATGACCGTCGAGGACCGCTGACACCAAGGTTACGCTTCAACCTGTTAGCCGGTCCGTCCGATCCTCTGCCGGCCAGATGAGATTGCGCCGCGCGGTTTTTCCGTTTATTATTCGCTTTGCTCTTTTGCTCTCTCAATAACATGAATTATGGCTTTCTCCCCGCAAAAAAGAAAACATTCATAAAGTGCATTCACCCTGGCCCGGTTTTCCAGCAAGTGCCATGGCAACAGCCAAATTGAAATTATTACCTGAAATATCAGTGTGATACAAATGAAATCGTATATTCCCCACTGGCCTGTATGTCTAGGGCGTAACAATAACACTATTAAAGGATGTTGCCAACTGTAAGTTGCCCGAAATCTGAAGCTTTTTGCAGGTTAAATACTGCTAGTACAAAACCTCAGTGGAAATTTATATCCCTCCAGCTGTGAAAGCCTCCCCCGAGGAATAAGAAGTCAGATAGCAGGTGCTACAAGCTGCCTAACTTTAGAAAGGTCACAGAAACAGCTTGGGTACGGTTTGAAAATATGTTCACAGACTAATCTTTAAAGATGATGCGGTTCCTGTCCGATAGTCACAAATATTTTATGCGATCTAGATTTGATGAGTGCAACATGACATATTTCTTAATAAACAGCAAGATTAGACATAGTAACACATACGCACAAAGCACTTGGTTTGGCCATGAATCAATTGAATGACTTGTTAGTCAGTTAAAGATGTTACTTTGTGAAAAGACATTTTAATCTGATTGGACAAAATTATTCATAAATATGCAAGATAAGTCATCGAGATCTTTTGCATGCTTCCAGAAGAAATAGTAATATTTGTAATATTTATATTTGCTATTGGCTACTTTGACTACTTGCATAAGCTGACGAGCTGGTTTTAGCTGGTCTCCCAGCTTGGTTTTAGCTGGTGCAGCAAGCTGGTCTAGCTGTGTTTTGGTCACTTTTTAAGCTGGTCTAGCTGGACTTAGCTGATCAGACTGGAAGACCAGCTGACCCAACAGTTTGACCAGCTTTGCCAGGCTTGGAGGACCAGCGTAAACCAGCTACTGACACCTTAAACCAGCTAAACCAGCTACCAGCTTGTGCTTTTTCAGTAGAGTTTTCTGCTTCCTCCATAGGTCCCGTTCTTTCTGTGTTTTGAAGCTTTGATTGTATTTACAGTGCGCAATATAACATGTGTTCATGTTTCACGTGTAAAAAAAACTGTATTTTTCACACAATTTACTTATTTGTATAGCGCTGTTTTCACTGTCTTAAAAAACGGGCTGATGTCTTCCTTGTTCTATGAAGTCCCTCCTACAGAATTACATATCGAGTTCTGATTGTGTAGTTTGTTTAGTGTGTTGTGATTTGATAGCAGCTTAGCTTGCCGTTAGCTTAGCTGGTGACTGACGTATTCCTGTGGGCGGAGTTTAGTCAAAAACTCTTTTACTGACGTCATTAAAGCAGGAAGTAGAGGACTGTAGTCCAAACCGCCCGTTCGTTGTAGGCTTTGAAAGGTGAATTCTGTTAAAGAAAATATATCGCCTCGCAGTGAACTTTGAGCTTTATCATTTTACAGGTATTATTTATTACATTATAGCAACATTACACACTAACTAGGGTTTAAAAATGGGATTAGAAAAAATGTGACCTTTAAAGGTACAATTTGTAAGATATTTGCAGTAAAATATTTAAATACCACTAGTCCGGTGTTATATATTTTTTCCAGCTGATTACTTACAATATCTATAATGTTTTTAACTACTTGTAAATTATGAGAAAATTGCTGCCCTAAACAGTGACACGAGGCAGTGCAATCGCCTGTAAATGACGTTAATATCTACGTTACCCTTTGTTACGGCCTTTACTGACGTAAAAACCACATGACGACAGTGTCGTGGACAAATGCGAAAGTAATCGCATCTGTTGGACCACTCGCTTTTTATGGTAAGTTTGTTCATCTGAACACTTAATTCTGTGCTGTGTTAACAAACCATCGTATTGGACTAATACTGTAACATCTATGACTAACAATTGCGTTTTAAACATAACCTGAAACCTTACATAATAAAAAAAAAAACGATGTCATCAAACACAACATTTATAAGACTTGATTACTTTACCTCATGTGTAACATGATTTCTCATTCCTGTCTGATTGATGGCCATCAGCGTTTGAGTTAAAGACAACAAATCCCATCAGTCTACCCTGCTTCAGAGCATCATTAATCTACGTCTTTGTTTTTGATTTGATCTGGAGCCATCTAGCGGCGCAGATAATAAAAATTGCATCTTTAACTTTTAAAGAGCAACTATTTTCCATTTCATGATTTCACATTTCTTTTGGTGTGCCAGTGTATAAGTACATGTTGATTGATGGACAAAAAAGAAGCAAAGGCAACACTGTCATGACCGCAACCTTCTGATGCCAGTCCGGAAAAAAACAGGTGCTCTAAAATTTCCTGCGTGCCAGGGGGCGGAAACAACACACTAGCTGGTTTTAACCCTTCATGCGCCAACAACCTCTCTAGTACAAGGAAGCCATGCGTATATAAGTCCAAATCATGCACATTACAGAAGAAGTACATGCCACGTGCAATTGAGGTCTGAGCAAGAATCCAAGACGCACGCATTAAAGGACAAGTTCGATATTTTACACTTAAAGCCCTGTTTTCAGATTGTTTATGATGAAATAGAACGGTTTTGACTGAAATTTGGACATATGCTGCTGGCACGAGAATTTTCAGTTTCTCCCCACCCTCAGAATGGCTGTATAGGTGCACTGGAACAATCCTTCTTAAAATGCATTCAACTTTCGTTTACAAAGACGTGAAACTCACCGAGTGGTCAGGGGTGTTCACTGATATGCTCACACAAAAATCGCTGCAAAAGATGCTTTCCAACAGGTGTTTTAGCATTCGTTGTAAACTTGTGGACATATTTTTCCAAACGCCTCACACCCGTATATTCTTCCGCTGAGAGCTTGAATAATAGACACTCCAGCCCAGGTGGTGGCGATAATCCACCTTGGCCAATTGCAAGAATACAAACAACTCCATTTCCGTTGGCGGAGTAATACCGTACCTCACAGCACATCTAATACAAGTCAATGGAGTTGGACAAAAACTACGATAAAATCTGTTGGAAAGCATAATTTTTATGTGAGCATACCAGTGAACACCCCTGACCACTCGGTGAGTTTCACGTCTTTGTAAACGAAAGTTTAATGCATTTTAGGAAGGATTGTTCCAGAGCACCTATGCACCCATTGTGGGGGGGGGGTGATACCACAAAAACTGAAAATTCTCGGGCCAGCATCATATGTCAGCAATCTGAAAACAGGGCTTTAAGTGTAAAATACCGAGCTTGTCCAGATGCGTGCGAGAAGGAATCCGCGTGCGTTACAAGCTCTCTCGCGCAAAGTGAAGCCCACAAACCCTCTCATGCGGGGAAAAGCACCCAATGCACATATTAATGTAAAATTATGATGATAATAATAATAACTATCCCCAACTATCCTCATGAAAGCCAGCTATTGGGGATAAGTCTGACGATCGTCGATACACGATACTATCTTCTATCGGCACAACCCTACAATACACCTCTCAGAAAACATACAAATAAAGATCATTTTAGATGTTTAATGACTAATTAGAGCATTTTAGATTGCTAGACGAGGGCATAATGTATTTTTTATATTAAAACCTTAATTTTGACCAAAATCGATATTTATACTTTCTTTTGCCTTTAGCTCAAAATTAGACATTCCGACCCATTTTGCCAGCACGGGTCACATTTAGTATTGCTTTATTGTTGTCCAATTTACTTTCAAAAAGTGTTTTTCCAACAATGTATGCAAATTTAAAATGTAATATTAATACAATTATACAAAAAGAGTTTTTGATGCATCACTAAAAACATGTTGATATGACTTTATATGATCACAATCACATCATTTACAGCATAGTATGGCTTTAAAACAATGGATATAAACTAAAAGAACTTAATTTTGATGTATATTACAGTATACTATCTGAACGCTGTGACTGAAACTTTGTATTTCTTGCACACATTTCTGTTATCCTTCTCGACTGTATCTCTTTGATCCGTTCTCTTGTGCATGATGATTTTTGAACTGCTGGATAATGTGTCCGACACTATGAAGAGCACTTTGTTCTCTTGTGTTGAGACCCCTAACACACCAGACATGACTCTGAGCAAAATGCTGATCTCTGTCTGCCCCGAATGACTGCCGGGTTTCGACCCCCTGCATCACCGTGTTCTGCTAAAGAAAAATAGCTTTGCTTGTCCCAGGGTGCTGCAATTTCAGCCAGCAATTGTCCCATAACGCTGTGACTAAGTTAATTTCCTGTGGGGAAAAACCATGGAGAAAAACCGAGGGGCAACCTTCTGATTTCTCTAATGAAGCCAACACGGAAGAGACTTAAACTGCAATTCATGGACAGGCCACTAGAGGCTGCCTCCAAAAGGGAGTCACTCCCCATAGACACCCATGTTAAAATGCATTTTCGGTTATCCGGGAGTGACGACCGTCTCTGCCCACTTTCGGCTTCAGAAACGCTCTTCACAATCCTACGGCTGAAGTCACGGAAACCAAGTACATTTTTTATAAAAATGTAAACAGTCCTAATAGATTTATGAACCAGGACAGTTAGCCTTTGTTACGGTACAGTTCTTTATGGAAAAATAGTTAGATATTTATTTGTTTAATTTGGAAAAACATTATTCTTATCCTATGACAAATTTTATTACCAAAACATTATTAAAAACTAATAGGGCTGGGTATCGATTCAGATGTTACAGATCGATTAAATTTCGATTCACAAGCTATCAAATCGATTCGATTTCGATTCTCGATTCAATTTTCGATTCAGGTTCTCAGGTCGGTTTTTATACTCGATTCTCGATTCAACTCAATGAATATAGATGTAATACAAATATATATTAATAAAAAAGAACAGTGAACAGAAGTTTACAAGTGGGTAATTAATAAAAAGAAATTAAAAGCACTATCGTTGTCGTCTTGCTTGCGAAATCTAAAATGGTTTCATACCTCTGACTTTTCATGTGAAGGTGGCTTCAACGTCGATGAAGCACCTAAAACCGCCATTTTAAGCACTGAATGAAAGAATGACAGGCTCCTTGGTAACATCACGCAAGGCAAAAAAGAGAGTGACATCTAGTGAAGAAGACTAGTAATTTGATTAACGTCAATCTTACGTTCAATTTTTGCAGAAAAAATATGAAAAAAAAAATCGATTCTGCTCTTTGAGAATCGATTCTGAATCGACCACGGTAAAAAAAAAACGATTAATCGAAAAATCGTTTTTTTTTGCCCAGCCCTAAAAACTAATAGCATTTATTATTGGTCTTGTAAAAGTGACATCAGGCAGATCGCAAGTCTGTGTAATCTTTAGCAGCATAATTTCTACTGAAGCTTTAATGTCAAGACATTAGCAGATCAACAGAAAAAGATGCTAACTCTGACTAGTGCCTACAGTGCGTGGGAAACTTTTATACAAGAACTTATCCCCGACAGAATTGCTTCATATCCTAGAAAGAAAAAAGTATCCCCCAAAGAGCAAAAATAGAGAATGATAACAAGATTTGAAACAGAGATTGAAAAATGATCTGAAACTCAAGAAATCCCCCTGTCACATCAAGGATCTGAACATTATTCGTGCTCACACCTCGATATAATAAAATAATACCTCTCTTTTCTTATATTCATGAAGACAGTCTGGCTGACCCAGATATTTTTACGGACGTCTGTGCCTTAAGGGGACTGTCACGGTTGGGCTACCACAGAGCCAAATCACTGTCCAAGTTGCAAAAGCAAAGACGTTCAAAAAAATGCCATCAAAAACATAAACAGTGAAATTTAGCAAGACATTCCCCTCAGACAGAAATGATCTTCAAAGAACTGAATTAAAAAACATATAACAATGAAAGTTACTTCGTGCTAATATAAAGAGATTCCCTACTGTAGCAAAAAACACAGTTTTCGTTTGGTGTCCTCTCTCTCAGTCAGCTGTGGGCTGTCAGGACGTTATCTTGCCTAGGAACGTGCTTGACTCTACTGTCTTTATTGGCAGGATGATGAAGAGAGGGTCTGCCTCCCAAGATAAACAACTCCTCTGTACTATGTGATGCTCCTCTGGCTCTCGGTTTGCTGCCGGCACGTGGAAGCATAGTGATTATAAGCCTGTGCACTGTTGGGATTGACTGGCCACCCTCATTCATAAACACTAACACAATGAGTGGGTCTGGGTTTATAGCGCTACTGGTTTTTCCTTCTTAGGGTTTCATTGACTAGTGGTCTGTACTTGGGTCTAAACTGACTTATTTATGTTACTGAATCAGGGGTCGACACACACGTCATCACTGTATTACTGCATCAAGTTAAATTTTGCTATACCAATAGCTGCTGTTGCTTCGGATGGGCCGCACTCACAATACTAGATTCGATTAAGTCGATTATGAAATCTGATTGCATCACACATAAGAAAAATCTTCTCTGAATTCTAAAATCATGCTCACAATACAAAATCTGAATTAAAATTGATAATGTAAAGAGTAACTGGTGTGATCTCACAGAAAAGCAATGTAAACAAATGGAGATTGTGACACATATATTTTTAATAGAGGTAGGCCCTTTAAACAATGATTAATCATGGTACTGATGTCATTCACCGTTCGGTCTACGCAGCCCAACACAATTTCAAACACGCCCCTGGTCTTTACTGTGGACCACAGGGGCTTGTAACGCTAACCAGACCTCCAAATGGCACCATAACCACAAAAATAAATAAATAAACCCACACAATAATCATTTTCGTGATCGATCATCAATGCCACGTTCGAGTACTCATGTTCATACTTATCACACACGCAACCAGTTACAAGACAATCCCGAAGCAGCAATCAGTTTCACAATATTTAGACATCTAACATAATCCCAGTAAGCCGGATTGAATCTGAGAAAACTTTATTTTGACATTTGTTTAAATGAAAGACTATGATGTAATTTAATGCAGTTTGGGTGAAAGTGCAATGTTTAATAATTTATTTTATGATGAAAATAAAGAAAAGTGGATAATTGTTTGTAGCCTATATGCTGACAAATATTGTAATCGGTAAAGAAAAATTCAAAATTGCAATCGGTGCATCTCTAGTTGGAAAAGTTCCTTGTTAGAATAACATATCCAGCTAACACATGGGGCTCTATCTTACACCCAGCGCAATGCAGCGCAATGCGCGACGCAAGTGTCTTTCGGTAGTTTCCACCCTGCGCAATTATAATGCGCAATTATAATTTTCACGTTTAGCGCCGCGTTGTTTACATAGCAAATGCATTTGCGCCCCCTTTTGCGCCCTGAAAACGAGGTGTGTTCAGGCGCATTGTTGGCGTGTTGCTATTTTGAGGCAACTAAAATGGACTACACCGTTGACCAACAAAAACCTGCTCTAAAGTCTAAAGTCAATGGCGCAATATGTTTTTTGTTATTTAAAGAGCGCATTAGTAATATGCGCCTAAACGGGACGACAACGCGGGTTTGCTTAACACATACATGAATCCGCAGCAGCACAAAAACACTTTTAAATATGACAGATTAAAGGATTGAATGTAAAAAGATTATTATTGAGTCTCTTGGACATAAATGAGGACTAATTATGAGACGTTAGAAGGCACAAAGAGCTGCTTCACCTGTAGCCTGGTAAGTAAATAAATGCTTTGCTTTAAACAAATGCATCTATTTTTAAATGTTTTTTTTTAAATGCTACCTCATGGATTTATTGTATATGATGACTCTGTACCTGTGAATATGGTGAGATGAGAAACATTTTTAAGTAATGCTTAAAAAAAACTGACGCTGTCCAAGTGCTGAAACGAACGTGCGGAGAGCCGTTTGTAAATTCTTTATTTCCTGTTTGTTACAAATAAAGTATTTTTACAGTACAAACCTTTTCTTACATACATACGTAAATTATTTTTGATGATATTGGATAGCCATACATTTAAAGCAATTAAAAGCCTGCTTTTTTACTTCCATAACCATGCTGGAGCTCACCCTGTTGAGTGGCAAACATTCAACAAAATGGCTGGTTTTCATAGTGGCTGCTGCGAAAAATGCCAGTAAAACTGACTATTATCAGATTAAATTTAATCTAGTTGGCCTTAACGGTGACCCTAACTTGCCAAACAACCGGTAGTCTGTGGACATTGGCATATGGCCAGACATTGCTTTTCCTGACATATATGTTTGTCTTGCCCAACACTATTAAACCATCCCACCTTAGTAAAACACAAGGCTCATCATAATGGATGTTTTTTTAATGAAGGCTTACTGACAAAACTTTGCAATTACACAGAATATGAGTATTCATTGGTGTATTTTTACAGGATTTTTTATCCCAAAATCTTACATAGCTGACATATGGCTACTGCTACTGATTTACTTCTCCTTTGAGTGTTTTTATTTTTTTTTTTTTAAATACCACTCCAATTTTTTGTTGAATCTGTTAGCACAGTCGATCACACAACTACGTTTCCCATATTAGACGCGTTTTCACGCTATGCTAATGCTGTCGCTCAGACTTTTTGCCACTCAGTGGGCATAACCACAGTTGCTTTTGCCGAAAACAAAGGAATGTTCCTTTCCTTTTATAAATCACAGATCACCTGCAAGTGTGCGTACATGAATCATCCTCAGATCCCACCCTGCAAGCCCAATCTCCCATCAAGTTTGTATTTTATAGATCACAACCTTTGCGTGGGAACTGGCGTACGCACGTTTCCAGACCCATTTTGTGTCACGCTTTTTAAATGAGGCCCAGATCGGGAGGTGTAAGATTTGATCTCTGAACAGCACACATTAGATGATAACCTGACCTGAACATCGGAACCGATACATGTCCTGGACCTGACTTACTTTAGGATTCTCTGGAGGGTAAAATCGGGATAAATTCAGGTTGAAAATCCTGTAGTGTGAGCTCGGCTTTACCAAAACATACCATTGCTTATGCTAAGCGTGAACAAGCCAGATGTCTGCATCACTCAGAAATGCTTCACGCAAGTAAAGCATTGCTGTGAATGTCACTTACTTGACCTCAGTAATAAGTGGAGCGAATATGCTTTGAATTGACGCATTTCGTTTGCATCCATATTGGAACTGGGATCCAATCTGTTCCATCAATACCACCAGCTTGAATAGTAAGACTCAAGTACACGAAAACTGACGTGACAATAAATTCATGCTGACTACACGGCAGCAAGTTTAACAGGCAAACTGACACCTCATCAGTAGCCACTAAAGTGTTTCACTCAATGCTGTCAGGTAATTACTTCATTTGTTGTTGTCACATTAAGTGTCATTTTGCAGTGTAACATGTTTTGCATACAGGCACATTATTCTTAGACCGGTTCTGTACAGAGCGACTGCCCAGAGGAAAATGTTATTGCTCAGATGTTCATCTTTCATAAATCGGGAGATTTCTCAATTGGGTGTTTTTTATTTTGTGCACATATTTCCTATATTTTTTGTTTTCTCCTGCATCTATTAATGTAAAGCTGCTTTGAAACAATTAACAAAATCACTATATAAATAAAATTAAAAATAGCACATCAGCACAAGATTATGCTAGACCACCAAAACACATAAGCAGTACCTTATCTCTCTTGTCATTTAATGAATTTAATAAATGCAAACTAACCCTCCAGCTTATTTTCCGGCAAGTGCACATCGCAGTCAACGGCACCCTTCCCGAGGGTCAGTTTTTCCCCGTTTCAGTCACAGAGACGCTCGACAACTCTGCACTAGTCAGTGGGATAAGTGAGCTGAGTTTGCAGATTAGACCACCTGCCTCAACAATCCTGCGATGCTATTTATACCCCTGACAATAAATTACTGCTGGCGAGCCAGACGTCGGGGCTCGGAGAGGAGCTGCCGCTACGCACGAGCCCCGAGAAAATAACAGCCGCTAATGGACGCAATGACCTTATTCTTCGCTTAAAATGAAGAACGGGGTTTCTTCACAATGCTTGTGCGTGCCAAACTCAATATTGTAACAGTGCAGTTATACTCCGCACTTGAAAGAAGATTCACAGGCAGACGTAAACAAACAAGAAACAGATCCCGGCCAGCTGACATGTTTTCATGCGATATGCTTTGTGAAATCTTTTCCGGTGTTGTTTTGTTACGGCGAATCAACTGAAAAGTTGACAAAAGATGCAACAATGTGAGATGCTAGAGACAAGATATGTTGGCAGACAGCCCACCCTGCAAAAACTCATTTCAGGGAGGAAAAAACAACTAGAATACATTATACATAAATATAATTATGTTGGCTTGACAAAGCCAACATACTGTTCTTCGATCTAAGCTTATTATTATTATTATTATTATGTTGGCTTGACAAAGCCAACATACTGTTCTTCGATCTAAGCTTATTATTATTAGTGGTGCTTGCATTTATGCAAGGCATCACTATTATTATTGCTCATACTTATTATTATTAGTGGTGCTTGCATTTATGCAAAGCATCACTATTACTATTGCTCAGGGATATTATTATTATTAGTGGTGCTTGCATTTATGCAAAGCATCACTATTACTATTGCTCATACTTATTATTATTATTATTATTTTTATATCTGGACAAAATTTCGGCGCGTAACTCGTCCCGCACGATTTATCATAGACCCATGAAAGAGGGCTCAAATCGACCGGATTATTGAGGAGAGGCGTGCTATGACTTTTATAAGCAACCGGGTGCAGGGTTTCCGAAAGGGGGGCGAAAAATCACCGAAAAAAACCCATTGACTTAACATTGCGCCCAACTTTGACAGGTCATAGCTCCGCTCAAGGATTTTATAGAAACATGTGGGTTACAACATTTGAAGAGGGTGGTAGGCTCTGTATGAACATGGATCACATTGGGGTGTAAGTTGTACCCCTGGGGTGTAAGAGGCACCCAAAAATTCCCATTGACTTATAATGGGGCAGGAAACATGCCCATATAAGGGAATATAACAGTTCCAGATGGGATATCTTTGCTTTACAGTGTCGTAGAGATAAGTGGGTGGGCTCATTTCACTCGGGCATCCAATCAGTCTCTCAGGATCATCCCAGAACTATTAAGCCACGCCCCTAGCAACAATTTTGGGCACCCTAGCAACATCTTCCATAGACTGCCATTATAAAATGCCCAGATGGATATCTTTGCATCACACTGTCATAGAGACATGGGGGTGGGCTCATTTTACTCAGGCATCCATTCAGTTTCTCAGGATCCTTAAAGACTTACTAAGCCACGCCCCTAGCAACCACTTTTCAGCACCCTAGCAACATAAAATTCAAACAGTTATATCTCAGCATCCGAACATCGTAGAGACATGGGGGTTGGACCGTTTTACTCGTGACTCAGAGTGTAATCATTATGGGATGCCAATTTTTTCCCTAGCAACCAAATACAGTACCCTAGCAACAGAGTAAACAAAGCCTTATATCTCCGCATCAGAACATCGTAGAGACACGGGGGTTGGACCGTTTGACTCGTGACTCGGAGTGTAATCATTATGGGATGCCAATTTTTTCCCTAGCAACCAAATACAGTACCCTAGCAACAGAGTAAACAAAGCCTTATATCTCCGCATCAGAACATCGTAGAGACACGGGGGTTGGACCGTTTGACTTGTGACTCGGCGTGTAATCACTATGGGATGCCAATTTTTTCCTTAGCAACCAAATACAGTACCCTAGCAACCGAATAAACAAAGCCTTATATCTGCGCATCAGAACATCGTAGAGACACGGGGGTTGGACCGTTTGACTCGTGACTCGGAGTGTAATCATTATGGGATGCCATTTTTTCCCTAGCAACCAAATACAGTACCCTAGCAACAGAGTAAACAAAGCCTTATATTTCCGCATCAGAACATCGTAGAGACACGGGGGTTGGACCGTTTGACTCGTGACTCGGAGTGTAATCATTATGGGATGCCAATTTTTTCCCTAGCAACCAAATACAATACCCTAGCAACAGAGTAAACAAAGCCTTATATCTCCGAGTGAGAACATCGGAGGGACACGGGGGTTGGGGCGTTTGACTGGTGACTCGGAGTGTAATCATTATGGGATGCCAATTTTTTCCCTAGCAACCAAATACAATACCCTAGCAACAGAGTAAACAAAGCCTTATATCTCCGCATCAGAACATCGTAGAGACACGGGGGTTGGACCGTTTGACTTGTGACTCGGCGTGTAATCACTAGTGGATGCCATTTTTTCCCTAGCAACCAAATACAGTACCCTAGCAACCGAATAAACAAAGCCTTATATCTGCGCATCAGAACATCGTAGAGACACGGGGGTTGGACCGTTTGACACGTGACTCGGAGTGTAATCATTATGGGATGCCATTTTTTTCCCTAGCAACCAAATACAGTACCCTAGCAACAGACTAAACAAAGCCTTATATCTCCGCATCAGAACATCGTAGAGACACGGGGGTTGGACCGTTTGACTCGTGACTCGGAGTGTAATCATTATGGGATGCCAATTTTTTCCCTAGCAACCAAATACAATACCCTAGCAACAGAGTAAACAAAGCCTTATATCTCCGCATCAGAACATCGTAGAGACACGGGGGTTGGACCGTTTGACTCGTGACTCGGAGTGTAATCATTATGGGTTGCCAATTTTTTCCCTAGCAACCAAATACAGTACCCTAGCAACAGAGTAAACAAAGCCTTATATCTCCGCATCAGAACATCGTAGAGACACGGGGGTTGGACCGTTTGACTTGTGACTCGGCGTGTAATCACTATGGGATGCCAATTTTTTCCCTAGCAACCAAATACAGTACCCTAGCAACCGAATAAACAAAGCCTTATATCTGTGCATCAGAACATCGTAGAGACACGGGGTTTGGATCGTTTTACTCGTGACTGGAAGTATAATCATATACTGTCCCCAGAAATTTGCCACGGCAAGCACCACTCACATTTTCTTCAGGAAATGTACCTATCTAGTTATTATTATTATTATTATTCTTATGTCTGCACGTTTTTTCGGCGCGTAACTCGTCCCGCACGGTTTGCCGTAGTCCCATGAAAGAGGGCTCAAATCGACCGGTTTATTGAGGAGAGGTGTGCTATGACTTTTATAAGCGGTCGGGTGCAGGATTTCCGAAAGGGGGGCGAAAAACCACCCGAAAAATCCCATTGACTTAACATTGCGCCCAACTTTGACGGGTCATAGCTCCGCTCGAGGATTTTATAGAAACATGTGGGTTACAACATTTGAAGAGGGTGGTAGGCTCTGTAAGAACATGGATAACAATGGGGTGTAAGTTGTACCCCTGGGGTGTAAGAGGTGCCCAAAAATGCCCAATGAAAAGTCAATGGGGCAAAATCCCATAGACTTACCATTGCAAAAATTTTGACGGGTCATAGGTACGAGTGAGGATTTTGTAGAAACATGTGGGTTACTAAATTTGAAGAGGGTGGTAGGCTATGTAAGAACATACATGACATTGGGGTGTAAGTTGTACCCCTGGGGTGTAAGAGGCACCCGAAAATTCCCATTGACTTATAATGGGGCAGGAAACATGCCCATATAAGGGAATAAAACAGTTCCAGATGGGATATCTTTGCTTTACAGTGTCGTAGAGATAAGTGGGTGGGCTCATTTCACTCAGGCATCCAATCAGTCTCTCAGGATCATCCCAGAGCTATTAAGCCACGCCCCTAGCAACAATTTTGGGCACCCTAGCAACATCTCCCATAGACTGCCATTATAAAATGCCCAGATGGATATCTTTGCACCACAGTGTCATAGAGACATGGGGGTGGGCTCATTTTACTCAGGCATCCAATCAGTCTCTCAGGATCCTTACATAGGTATTAAGCCACGCCCCTAGCAACCACTTTTGAGCACCCTAGCAACATAAAATTCAAACAGTTATATCTCGACATACGAACATCGTAGAGACACGGGGGTTGGACCATTTGACTCGTGACTTAGAGTGTAATCATTATGGGATGCCAATTTTTTCCCTAGCAACCAAATACAGTACCCTAGCAACAGAGTAAACAAAGCCTTATATCTCCGCATCAGAACATCGTAGAGACACGGGGGTTGGACCGTTTGACTCGTGACTCGGAGTGTAATCATTATGGGATGCCAATTTTTTCCCTAGCAACCAAATACAGTACCCTAGCAACAGAGTAAACAAAGCCTTATATCTCCGCATCAGAACATCGTAGAGACACGGGGGTTGGACCGTTTGACTCGTGACTCGGAGTGTAATCATTATGGGATGCCGATTTTTTCCCTAGCAACCAAATACAGTACCCTAGCAACAGAGTAAACAAAGCCTTATATCTCCGCATCAGAACATCGTAGAGACACGGGGGTTGGACCGTTTGACTCGTGACTCGGAGTGTAATCATTATGGGATGCCAATTTTTTCCCTAGCAACCAAATACAGTACCCTAGCAACAGAGTAAACAAAGCCTTATATCTCCGCATCAGAACATCGTAGAGACACGGGGGTTGGACCGTTTGACTCGTGACTCGGAGTGTAATCACTAGGGGATGCCAATTTTTTCCCTAGCAACCAAATACAGTACCCTAGCAACAGAGTAAACAAAGCCTTATATCTCCGCATCAGAACATCGTAGAGACACGGGGGTTGGACCGTTTGACTCGTGACTCGGAGTGTAATCAGTAGTGGATGCCAATTTTTTCCCTAGCAACCAAATAAAGTACCCTAGCAACAGAGTAAACAAAGCCTTATATCTCCGCATCAGAACATCGTAGAGACACGGGGGTTGGACCGTTTGACACGTGACTCGGAGTGTAATCATTATGGGATGCCAATTTTTTCCCTAGCAACCAAATACAGTACCCTAGCAACAGAGTAAACAAAGCCTTATATCTCCGCATCAGAACATCGTAGAGACACGGGGGTTGGACCGTTTGACTCGTGACTCGGAGAGTGTAATCATTATGGGATGCCAATTTTTTCCCTAGCAACCAAATACAGTACCCTAGCAACCAGATAAACATAGCCTTATAACTCCGCATCAGAACATCGTAGAGACACGGGGGTTGGATCGTTTTACTTTTGGCTTGGAGTATAATCATATATGTTACCCAGAAATTTGCCACGGCAAGCACCACTCACATTTTCTTCAGGAAATGTACCTATCTAGTTATTATTCTTCTTTTTCTGGACACTTTTTCGGCGCGTAACTCGTCCCGCACGGTTTAACGTAGTCCCACAAAAGAGGGCTCAAATCGACCGGATTATTGAGGAGAGGTGTGCTATGACTTTTATAAGGGATCGGGTGCAGGATTTTTGAAAGGGGGGCAAAAAAACACCCGAAAAATTCTATTGACTTAACATTGCGCCCAACTTTGACGGGTCATAGCTCCGCTCGAGGATTTTGTAGAAACGTGGGTTACAACATTTGATGAGGGTGTAAGAACATACATCATATTGAAGTGTAAGTTGTACCCCTGGGGTGTAAGAGGCACCCGAAAATTCCCATTGACTTATAATGGGGCAGGAAACATGCCCATATAAGGGAATAAAACAGTTCCAGATGGGATATCTTTTCTTTACAGTGTCGTAGAGATAAGTGGGTGGGCTCATTTTACTCGGGCATCCAATCAGTCTCTCAGGATCATCTCAGAGCTATTAAGCCACGCCCCTAGCAACAATTTTGGGCACCCTAGCAACATCTCCCATAGACTGCCATTATAAAATGCCCAGATGGATATCTTTGCAGCACAGTGTCATAGAGACATGGGGGTGGGCTCATTTTACCCAGACATCCAATCAGTCTCTCAGGATCCTTATTGAGGTATTAAGCCACGCCCCTAGCAACCACTTTTGAGCACCCTAGCAACATAACATTTAAACAGTTATATCTCGACATCAGAACATCGTAGAGACACGGGGGTTGGACCGTTTTACTTGTGACTCGGAGTGTAATAACTGGCCACATCATTGGCCACTCCCAAGCCACGCCCCTAGCAACCAAATATGAGCACCCTAGCAACCGAATATACAAAGCCTTATATCTCGTCATCAGAACATCGTAGAGACACGGGGGTTGGACCATTTTACTTGTGACTCAGAGTGTAATAACTGGCCACATTGTTGGCCACTCCCAAGCCACGCCCCTAACAACCAAATATGAGCACCCTAGCAACATAATAAACAAAGCCTTATATCTCTGGATCCGAACATCATAGAGACATGGGGGTTGGGTCTTTGGGTCATGTTAGCTTCATGCTAGCTTAATGCTAAGTCATACTAGCTTCATGCTAGTTTCATGCTAGCTTAATGCTAATTTCATAATAAATCTTGCTAAGTTCACGTTAAATCATGCTAGCTTCATGCTAACTTCATGTTAACTTCTTGCTAATCATGCTAACATCATGCTAGCTTCATGCTAATCATGCTAACATCATGTTATCTTTATGCTAATCATTCTAACATCATGCTAACTTCATGCTAATCCTGCTAACATCATGCTAATCATGCTAACATCAGGCTAACTTCATGCTAATCATGCTAACATAATGCTAGTCATGCTAACATCATGCTAATCATGCTAACATCATGGTAAATTCATGCTAACATCATGCTAACATCATGCTAGCTTCATGCTAATCATGCTAGCTTCATGCTAATCATGCTAACATCATGTTAGCTTCATGCTAATCATGTTAGCTTCATGCTAACATCATGCTAGCTTCATGCTAATCATGCTAGCTTCATGCTAATCATGCTAACTTCATGCTAACTTCATGCTAATCATGTTAGCATCATGCTAACATCATGCTAGCTTCATGCTAATCATGCTAACATCATGCTAATCATGCTAGCTTCATGCTAATCATGCTAGCTTCATGCTAATCATGTTAGCTTCATGCTAATCATGCTAGCTTCATGTTAGCTTCATGCTAGCTTCATGCTAATCATGCTAACATCATGTTAATAATGCTAACATCATGCTAACATCATGCTAGCTTCATGCTAATCATGTTAGCTTCATGCTAGCTTCATGCTAACATCATGCTAATCATGCTAGCTTCATGCTAATCATGCTAGCTTCATGCTAGCTTCATGCTAATCATGCTAGCTTAATGCTAGCTTCATGCTAACTTCATGCTAATCATGTTAGCTTCATGCTAGCTTCATGCTAATCATGTTAACATCATGCTAGCTTCATGTTAACTTCATGCTAACTTCATGCTAATCATGCTAACATCATGCCAACTTCCTGATAATCATGCTAACATCATGCTAACTTCATGCTAATCATATTAACATCATGTTAACTTCATGCTAATGATGTTCGCTTTATGCTAACTTCATGCTAATCATGTTAACATCATACTACCTTCACGTTATTTATGCTAACATCATGCTAGCTTCATGGTAATCATACTACCTTCAATAAACAAAGCCTTATATCTCCACATCAGAACATCGTAGAGACACGGGGGTTGGACCGTTTGACTCGTGACTTGGAGTATAATCATACATTGCCCCCAGAATTTTGCCACGGCAAGCACCACTTCACATTTTCTTCAGGAAATGTACCTATCTAGTTATAATTATTATTATTCTTCTTTTTCTGGACACTTTTTTCGGCGCGTAACTCGTCCCGCACGCTTTGTCGTAGACCCATGAAATAGGGCTCAAATCGACCGGCTTATTGAGGAGAGGTGTGCTATGACTTTTATAAGCGATCGGGTGCAGGATTTCCGAAAGGGGGGCGAAAAACCACCCGAAAAATCCCATTGACTTAACATTGCGCCCAACTTTGACGAGTCATAGCTCCGCTCGAGAATTTTGTAGAAACATGTGGGTTACAACATTTGAAGAGGGTGTTAGGCTCTGTAAGAACATGGATCACAATGGGGTGTAAGTTGTACCCCTGGGGTGTAAGAGGTGCCCAAAAGTGCCCCATTGACTTATAATGGGGCAGGAAACACGCCCATATAAGGGAATAAAACCGTTCCAGATGGGATATCTTTGCTTTACAGTGTCGTAGAGATAAGTGGGTGGGCTCATTTTACTCGGGCATCCAATCAGTCTCTCAGAATCATCCCAGAGCTATTAAGCCACGCCCCTAGCAACAATTTTGGGCACCCTAGCAACATCTCCCATAGACTGCCATTATAAAATGCCAGGATGGATATCTTTGCAGCACAGTGTCATAGAGCCTTGGGGGTGGGCTCATTTTACCCAGACATCCAATCAGTCTCTCAGGATCCTTATTGAGGTATTAAGCCACGCCCCTAGCAACCACTTTTGAGCACCCTAGCAACATAACATTTAAACAGTTATATCTCGACATCAGAACATCGTAGAGACACGGGGGTTGGACCGTTTTACTTGTGACTCGGAGTGTAATAACTGGCCACATCATTGGCCACTCCCAAGCCACGCCCCTAGCAACCAAATATGAGCACCCTAGCAACCGAATAAACAAAGCCTTATATCTCTGGATCCGAACATCATAGAGACATGGGGGTTGGGTCTTTGGGTCATGTTAGCTTCATGCTAGCTTAATGCTAAGTCATACTAGCTTCATGCTAGTTTCATGCTAGCTTAATGCTAATTTCATAATAAATCTTGCTAACTTCACATTAAATCATGCTAGCTTCATGCTAACTTCATTTTAACTTCTTGCTAATCATGCTAACATCATGCTAGCTTCATGCTAATCATGCTAACATCATGCTATCTTTATGCTAATCATTCTAACATCATGCTAACTTCATGCTAATCATGCTAACATCATGCTAATCATGCTAGCCTCATGCTAATCATGTTAGCTTCATGCTAGCTTTATGGTAATCATTGCCAACTTCATGTTAGCTTCATGCTAGCTTCATGCTAATCATGCTAGCTTCATGCTAATCATGCTAACATCATGCTAACATCATGCTAACATCATGCTAACATCATGCTAGCTTCATGCTAATCATGCTAGCTTCATGCTAATCATGCTAGCTTCATGCTAGCTTCATGCTAATCATGCTAGCTTCATGCTAGCTTTATGCTAATCATGCTAGCTTCATGCTAACATCATGCTAACATCATGCTAACATCATGCTAACATCATGCTAGCTTCATGCTAATCATGCTAGCTTCATGCTAATCATGCTAGCTTCATGCTAATCATGCTAGCTTCATGCTAGCTTCATGCTAATCATGCTAGCTTCATGCTAGCCTCATGCTAATCATGCTAGCTTCATGCTAACATCATGCTAACATCATGCTAACATCATGCTAACATCATGCTAACTTCATGCTAATCATGCTAGCTTCATGCTAATCATGCTAGCTTCATGCTAATCATGCTAGCTTCATGCTAGCTTCATGCTAATCATGCTAGCTTCATGCTAATCATGCTAGCTTCATGCTAATCATGCTAGCTTCATGCTAGCTTCATGCTAATCATGCTAGCTTCATGCTAACTTCATGCTAATACAATGCTAATCATGCTAACATCATGCTTATCATGCTAATCATGCTAGCTTCATGCTAATCATGCTAGCTTCATGCTAATCATGTTAGCTTCATGCTAGCTTCATGCTAATCATGCTAGCTTAATGCTAGCTTCATGCTAAATTCATGCTAATCATGTTAGCTTCATGCTAGCTTCATGCTAGCTTCATGCTAATCATGTTAGCTTCATGCTAGCTTCATGCTAATCATGCTAGCTTCATGCTAATCATGTTAGCTTCATGCTAGCTTCATGCTAGCTTCATGCTAACTTCATGCTAACTTCATGCTAACTTCATGCTAACTTCATGCTAACTTCATGCTAACATCATGCCAACTTCCTGATAATCATGCTAACATCATGCTAACTTCATGCTAATCATATTAACATCATGTTAGCTTCATGCTAATGATGTTCGCTTTATGCTAGCTTCATGCTAATCATGCTAGCTTCATGCTAATCATGCTAGCTTCATGCTAATCATGCTAGCTTCATGCTAGCTTCATGCTAATCATGCTAGCTTCATGCTAACTTCATGCTAATACAATGCTAATCATGCTAACATCATGCTTATCATGCTAATCATGCTAGCTTCATGCTAATCATGCTAGCTTCATGCTAATCATGTTAGCTTCATGCTAGCTTCATGCTAATCATGCTAGCTTAATGCTAGCTTCATGCTAAATTCATGCTAATCATGTTAGCTTCATGCTAGCTTCATGCTAGCTTCATGCTAATCATGTTAGCTTCATGCTAGCTTCATGCTAGCTTCATGCTAACTTCATGCTAACTTCATGCTAACTTCATGCTAACTTCATGCTAACTTCATGCTAACTTCATGCTAACTTCATGCTAATCATGCTAACATCATGCCAACTTCCTGATAATCATGCTAACATCATGCTAACTTCATGCTAATCATATTAACATCATGTTAGCTTCATGCTAATGATGTTCGCTTTATGCTAGCTTCATGCTAATCATGTTAACATCATACTACCTTCACGTTAATTATGCTAACATCATGCTAGCTTCATGGTAATCATACTACCTTCAATAAACAAAGCCTTATATCTCCACAACAGAACATCGTAGAGACACGGGGGTTGGACCGTTTGACTCGTGACTCTGAGTATAATCATACATTGCCCCCAGAATTTTGCCACGGCAAGCACCACTTCACATTTTCTTCAGGAAATGTACCTATCTAGTTATTATTATTATTCTTCTTCTGTTCATACTTTTTACCAATTGTAACTCCTCCTAGAGCTTTCAAGCTACACCCACAAAACTTTACAAAACTTTTAAGACTGGTACGTAGATAGGTGCTATGCCTTTTCTAACTGATGGGACCTACCGAATTCCTAAACGGGGCGCTCAAACACCCCAAATTTTCCATTGACTTAACATTGCGACAAACTTTGACGGGTCATAGCTGCAAGCGAGAAATTTGTACAAACTTGTGGGTTACCACATTTGCAAAGGCTGGCAGGCTCTGTAAGAACATACATCACATTGGGGTGTAAGTTTCACCCCTGGGGTGTAAGAGGCACCCAAATTTCCCCATTGACTTATAACGGGGCAGGAAACACGCCCATATAAGGGAATAAAAACGTTCCAGATGGAATATCTTCGCTTTACAGTGTCATAGAGACATGGGGGTGGGCTCATTTTACTCAGGCATCCAATCAGTCTCTCTGGATCCTCCCATAGCAATTAAGCCACGCCCCTAGCAACCATATTTGGGCACCCTAGCAACATCTCCCATAGACTTCCATTATAAAATGCCCAGATGGATATCTTTGCAGCACAGTGTCACAGAGACATGGGGGTGGGCTCATTTTACTCAGGCATCCAATCAGCCTCTAAGGATTCTTATTGAGGTATTAAGCCACGCCCCTAGCAACCAAATATGAGCACCCTAGCAACATAATAAACAAAGCCTTATATCTCTGGATCTGAACATCATAGAGACATGGGGGTTGGGTCTTTTGGTCATGTTAGCTTTATGCTAGCTTCAAGCTAAGTCATACTAGCTTCATGCTAGTTTCATGCTAACTTTATGCTAATTTCATAATAAATCTTGCTAACTTCATGCTTATTCATGTTAGCATCATGCTAGCTTCATGCTAATTCATGTTAGCATCATGCTAGCTTCATGCTAATTCATGTTAACATCATGCTAGCTTAATGCTAATTCATGTTAGCATCATGCTAGCTTCATGCTAATTAATGTTAGCATCATGCTAGCTTCATGCTAATTCATGTTAGCATCATGCTAGCTTCATGCTAATTCATGTTAGCTTCATGCTAGCTTCATGCTAATTCATGTTAGCATCATGCTAGCTTCATGCTAATTCATGTTAGCATCATGCTAACTTCATGCTAATTCATGTTAGCATCATGCTAGCTTCATGCTAATTCATGTTGGCATCATGCTAGCTTCATGCTAATTCATGTTGGCATCATGCTGGCTTCATGCTAATTCATGTTAGCATCTTGCTAGCTTCATGCTAAATACTTTAAAATTCATGATAGCTTCATGCTAGCTTCATCCTAATTCATGCTAGCATCATGCTAGCTTCATGCTAATTCATGTTAACATCATGCTAGCTTCATGTTAGCATCATGCTAGCTTCATGTTAACATCATGCTAGCTTCATGTTAATTCATGTTAGCATCATGCTAGCTTCATGCTAATTCATGTTAGCATCATGCTAGCTTCATGCTAATTCATGTTAGCATCATGCTAGCTTCATGTTAATTCATGTTAGCATCATGCTAGCTTCATGCTAATTCATGTTAGCATCATGCTAGCTTCATGCTAATCATGTTAGCTTCATGCTAGCTTCATGCTAATTCATGTTAGCATCATGCTAGCTTCATGCTAATCATGCTAACTTGATGCTAGCTTCATGCTAATCATGTTAGCTTCATGCTAGCTTCAGGCTAATCATGCTAGCATCATGTTAGCTTCATGCTAATTCATGTTAGCATCATGCTAGCTTCATGCTATTTCATGTTAGCATCATGCTAGCTTCATGCTAATCATGCTAACTTGATGCTAGCTTCATGCTAATCATGTTAGCTTCATGCTAGCTTCAGGCTAATCATGCTAGCTTCATGCTAAATCAGGCTAGCTTCATACTTAAACATACTAACAGCCAGATAGCCTACTAAACTAAACTTCTGTCAAACAGTTTTTAACGTTCAGGCCAGGCTTTGTCAAGCCAACATAAAGTTTGTCAACAAACTTTTCTATCTAGTTATTATTAATATTATTATTCTTCTGGTACAAACTTTTTCTCACAGTAACTCCTCCTAGAGCTTTCAAGCTACACCCACAAAACTTTACAAAACTTTTAAGACTGGTACGTAGATTGTTGCTATGACTTTTCTAACTGATGGGCCCTACCGAATTCCTAAACGGGGCGCTCAAAGACCCCAAATTTTCCATTGACTTAACATTGCAACAAACTTTGACGGGTCATAGCTGCAAGCGAGAAATTTGTAGAAACTTGTGGGTTACCACATTTGAAGAGGCTGGCAGGCTCTGTAAGAACATACATCACATTGGGGTGTAAGTTTCACCCCTGGGGTGTAAGAGGCACCCAAATTTCCCCATTGACTTATAATGGGGCAGGAAACATGCCCATATAAGGGAATAAAAGTGTCCCAGATTGAATATCTTCACTTTAGAGTGTCATAGAGATATGGGGGTGGGCTCATTTTACTCAGGCATCCAATCAGTCTCTGAGGATTCTTATTGAGGTATTAAGCCACGCCCCTAGCAACCAAATATGAGCACCCTAGCAACATAATAAACAAAGCCTTATATCTCTGGATCCGAAAATCATAGAGACATGGTCGTTGGGTCTTTTGGTCATGTTAGCCTTATGCTAGCTTCATGCTAAGTCATACTAGCTTCATGCTAGTTTCTTGCTAGCTTTATGCTAATTTCATAATAAATCTTGCTAACGTCATGCTAAATCATGTTAGCATCATGCTAGCTTCGTGCTAATTCATGTTAGCATCATGCTAGCTTCGTGCTAACTCATGTTAGCATCATGCTAGCTTCATGCTAATTTATGTTAGCATCATTCTAGCTTCATGCTAATACATTTTAGCATCATGCTAGCTTCATGCTAATTCATGTTAGCATCATGCTAGCTTCATGCTAATTCATGTTAGCATCATGCTAGCTTCATGCTAATTCATGTTAGCATCATGCTAGCTTCATGCTAATTCATGTTAGCATCATGCTAGCTTCATGCTAATTCATGTTAGCATCATGCTAGCTTCATGCTAATTCATGTTAGCATCATGCTAGCTTCATGCTAATTCATGTTAGCATCATGCTTATTCATGTTAGCATCATGCTAGCTTCATGCTAATTCATGTTAGCATCATGCTAGCTTCATGCTAATTCATGTTAGCTTCATGCTAATTCATGTTAGCATCATGCTAATTCATGTTAGCATCATGCTAATTCATGTTAGCATCATGCTAGCTTCATGCTAATTCATGTTAGCATCATGCTAATTCATGTTAGCATCATGCTAGCTTCATGCTAATTCATGTTAGCATCATGCTAGCTTCATGCTAATTCATGTTAGCATCATGCTAGCTTCATGCTAATTCATGTTAGCATCATGCTAGCTTCATGCTAATTCATGTTAGCATCATGCTAGCTTCATGCTAATTCATGTTAGCATCATGCTAATTCATGTTAGCATCATGCTAATTCATGTTAGCATCATGCTAGCTTCATGTTAGCATCACGCTAGCTTCATGCTAATTCATGTTAGCATCATGCTAGCTTCATGCTAATTCATGTTAGCATCACGCTAGCTTCATGCTAATTCATGTTAGCATCATGCTAGCTTCATGCTAATTCATGTTAGCATCATGCTAGCTTCATGCTAATTCATGTTAGCATCATGTTTACTCATGCTTATTCATGTTAACATCATGCTAACTTAGTGCTAAATCATGTTAACATGCTAAGTTTTTGTTAAATCATGTTTACAGAAAGTTAGACTACTAAACTAAACTTGTTTTAAGCTTCTCTAAAACTTTTTTAAACGTTCAGGCCAGGTTTTGTCAAGCCAACATAAAGTTTGTCTTCAAACTTTTCTATCTAGTTTATACATTGTTATTTTATGTTTTGATTAAAACATAAATTATTATTTTTTGTGCCTTGTGTTTATTTTTCAATATTATTATTATTAATATTATTATTATTATTATTATTTCCCTACATAGAGAGGAATATTATACATATGTATACATAACTCATGCACTTAACATATTAAAATTTAAATTGTGTTTTTGTTGTGTACTTATGTTAATCTTTTTAATTTCTTTGTACGGCACTGTTAAAGGTGGGGTGCATGATTTTTGAAAAACACATTGGAAAAGGGAGTCGGGCCAACTACCTTCTAACTTCTACTAACCGACATCATTGCCTGGGTTGTGTATGTGTGGGGCGGGTCTATCAAAAGAAGGTCCAGATTCTATTGGGGTAGGGGCGTGTTTGTTTAGGTGATTTCAAATATCAACATTGGCTTTCAGAGATCACGCACACCACCTTTAATGTCTACTTTTTTGTGTTGTGTTTTCGTTGTATGTCTCATTGTCTTGCTAAAAAAACAGGGCACAAGCAAATTGTTTTGATTTCAATAGGGTAGCTATTTTAACACCTAGTCAACTATGCTACTGAAATAAATGACACCTAATGAATGAATGAATGAATGACACATAAAAAGTGGACATTTCACAAGACGTTTTTAAGATATCAAATAAATCTCTGGTGTCCCCAGAGTGCATATGTGAAGTTTCAGCTCAAAATATCATATATATAATTTATTATAGCATGTTAAAATTGAAACTTTGTAGGTGTGAGAAAAATTTGCCATTTGTGGGTGTGTCCTTTTAAATGCAAATGAGCTGATCTCTGCACTGAATGCATGTGCCATGGTTGGATAGTGCCGATTAAGGGGCGAAGATGATCCCCTTCTGACATCACAAGAGGAGCCACATGTCAATGACATATTTTTTCACATGCTTGCAGAGAATGGTTTTTACTGGGTTGTTCTTTTACACATTTTCTAGGTTGAAAGAAGCACTGGGAACCCAATTATAGTACTTAACAAAAAAAGTCAGATTTTAATGATATGTCCCCTTTATTGTTAAGCAGAGGAACAATTTAATGTACTTATAATGTAATTAATGTAGTATTTTTCTTTGTTTCATTGTTTTGTACATAAACGTTTGGCCCAACATGTCTCTTTTTTGCCTTTTTCGACATTAAATTAAACAATTGCTTGATTCAATGAGCATGAAGAGAAGAGTTGCTGTTTTTCCAGTCATTGTGAACTGTATGAACAGGTGCTCCGAGCATGTGAGGTCGGCCACTTGTGTAAAAGTGAAAAGTATTCAGAGCTGATGGAGGGGTATGTTACTAATACCTCACACTTGAGCACTTGTCAGGTTCATTCCTCTCCCTCTAGGTTTTGGCTTGACACCCTGTTTAATGCCCTTTAAGCCCCTGTGACAGACACGGTTTCAGAATGGTTGGGTTTATCTTAGGCTTAAAAAGAGGGCTAATGTTAATCTAAGCAAACAAAGCTGTTTGGACATCAGTTGACGTGTTTAATCGTAATCCCCTTGGCGAAGGTCTGATAAAAAAAGAATTAAAAACAAATTAATTGAAATAGAGCAAAACATCTGGCACAAAGTCAGCATGTCATTTATTGATTTAAAGCTGCAATACTTTTTTTGATTAAAAAGGAACAAAAAACAGTTATTGAAAAAGTACATTAAAACTAATCAGTGCTTATTGTCTCCTTACCTTAGTCCGATTCGCAATGGTAAGCTCATAACAATGACTTATAATTTGATTCATAGTTCTGTGTGATGGCTACTTGCTGGTTTAAGGGCATAAATGTTCACTTAAAGGAATAGTCTACTCATTTTCAATATTAAAATATGTTATAACCTTAACTAAGAACTGTTGAAACATCCCTCTATCATCTGTGTGCGTGCACGTAAGCGCTGGAGCGCACTGCTACACTTCAATAGCATTTAGCTTAGCCCCATTCATTCAATGGTACCATTTAGAGATAAAGTTAGAAGTGACCAAACACATCAACGTTTTTCCTATTTAAGACGAGTAGTTATACGAGCAAGTTTGGTGGTACAAAATAAAACGTAGCGCTTTTCTAAGCGGATTTAAAAGAGGAACTATATTTGATGGCGTAATAGCACTTTTGGGAGTACTTCGACTCGCCTGAAAAGTCCGCTCCCCTTCTCACTCTCATAATGGGAGAGGGAGGGTGTTACTGCGCCGAGTCGAAGTACTCCCAAAAGTGCTATTACGCCATAAAATATAGTTACTCTTTTAAATCCGCTTAGAAAAGCGCTACGTTTTATTTTGTACCACCAAACTTGCTCGTATAACTACTCGTCTTAAATAGGAAAAACGTTGATGTGTTTGGTCACTTCTAACTTTATCTCTAAATGGTACCATTGAATGAATGGGGCCAAGCCAAATGCCATCGAAGCATCGCAGCTCGCTCCAGCGCTTACGTGCACGCACACAGATGATAGAGGGATGTATCAACAGTTCTTAGTTAAGGTAATAACATATTTTAATATTGAAAATGAGTAGACTATTCCTTTAAAGGTGCAATGTGTTTTTTTTGCGAAATGCAACCAACCTCAACTTCGAAACGCATAGAGAAGCTACGGAAGCCGCCGCAGGACAAACGTGTCAATATAGGGACAAAACGTGCCCTGTAGAGCAGTTTGTTCAATTAGGGCTACTATAAAAACATGATGGCAACAGGGGGGACAGTTGAGACATTTTAACATATGCCTGAAAATGTGGACAATGTCACAATAGAAATGATACAGGCACTGTAAACCTTGAGCAAAACAGGCAGACATTAAATTATATAAACTCCAGCCCTGTTTATACCTGCTATTAAGATGTGTTTTGGTCGATTGGATCACAAGTGGACAAGAGACACACGTTTACACTTGGGGCCAGATTTATTAACAGCTTGTGCCAGCGCAAACCATCATTTTGGCACTAAATAACGAAATGTCTGGATTTACAAAAGACGCGCAGTGGATCATTAGCGCTAAAAAAGGTGTGGTCTAGTTATTTTTGCGACTGACCTTAGTTATTGCATATGCATTTCTAGGTGTTTCCCCTTTTAGACGCAAAATGTTTGGTAGTATTTAAATGATTGACACAACGAGATTAACTAATGTTTGCACGAGTGTGATGACTGGTATTTGCGCCATAATTTAACACAAGAAAAAAGCATATCTTAAATCATTTTGCGCTTGAAATGGCTGCAAATGTTGCTAAAAAAAGAGGCAAAGATCACAGAGAGCGCATGATACAATACAGAGGATTTTTTTTAATTATTGTAACAGTTTATTTGGAATGTCATATGAACATATTATCCAAAAATACTGTTTGCCAATGTTAGTTTTTATTTGCTGGAGGGGTCACACAATATCAGAAGTTTCAAAACTTCTTATAAACCTTAATTTTTTTGTCCTCCGGCTCTTTTCAGTGTACTTTGGCTTCGTTAGCTGAGATTTCACACCCCAAATTTTTAGCTGAGATGTTCGTGGTGCTGAACTCAGGTGCTGAGTAGATCACTCACCTGAGGATCAGTTCTTCTTATTTGTAGCCTGACGTTGTCATACTCAGTTCTAGTCAGAATTTGAGTCTGATACCGCTCCATTGGTCTATGATTATGAGGCGTGTCTCAACCGAAAATGCCTCTGCACTCAATTGGATAGACCTACGACCAATCAGAGCAACGGAGTGTGTGACGTATGTTGAAATTACGTCTTTTGCAGCCTGACCGAACTGCTAGTTATTTCGGTACAATGACACAAACATTGTGATTATACTAAGTCTGAGTTAGCGAACGTACATCAACACCTACTATGTTTAAAACATTTAATTTATATCACAACATTAAGTATTTACTAAGTCATACAGTAAGACTATCTCTTACCGTAAGTTAGGTGAACTTCATCCACGACGATACCCATTACGTTGGCTTGAAAAATATCGGAGCCTAGCATGTCCCTTCACTTATTCAGCAGCCACGATACCGGGCTTCCGAAAAGAAGCTGGCAACGACCACTAATTATATCCATCTCGTCGTGCATGCCCAGTTGCATCGCTGTGATACCCATTTCAGTTGCTTCTTTAACTTGGTCCTCCATAAGTGCGACTAACTTTTGCCGAATCCCGTATGAAGGACGGCAAAAACATCTTTCCGATCAACAAATGCCTTGATTGCTTTTTTCTGTTCCTCTTTTAAAATCAATGCTCGATATCTTTTAGAACAGACTCAATGTCAGAATCCACACATCTCAATTCTCCAGCGGCAGCCATTTCGTTGTAAACAGATTCAACACACGCGCTCTTTGGTGACGTGGTTGACTACGTTACTGTTGATCATCTGTCCATTATCGTATAAAGCCTGCCCTGACAATTGGTCGACCAGCTTTGGGTCTAGCATAGAAGCTCCTCAACGGAGAAACCCCAGACCGATCTTCCCGTCCTCAAAATGTTGTTGGGCTGGCACCCAGGCTATCTTATTTGCACTGCTCTTAGTAAATTGGGTTGGTCATTATGGAAATTGTTGGACCTGTGTTTTTAATTTGTGCTTTTTTAGTAAATAACACACAGGTATTACCACTCCCATCTGCACTTTTTTGGAATTGCAAAACGACGGCAATTTGCCCCATTTGGTAAATCTGGCCCTTGATGTTTTAAAGAGCACCTATTTCATTGCTAAAACAACGTATTTTGTGTATTTGGTATAATACACGTTGGTTTATGGTAAAAAAACACATAATTTTTTACATACCGTACATTTTTTAGCTCTAGATTTCACTCTCTAACTGAAATGCAAGGACTTAAAATGTTCTGTGTCCCTGATTGGCCAGCTACTCTGTAGTGATTGGTCTGAATACCTCTAACGTCAGCCGTAAATGTGACGCTCCTTGCAATGTTTGAAAGATTCGGTCACAATGCAATGCTAACAGGAGTTAACTTACAGGCTGTGAGTCCGAAGCGAGAGGAATTATAATGATGTCAATCTTTTCTACATCACCAATCACATGAAGTAAACTGTTGCCTACAATCCGTGTGTTTGTTGTAGTCAAGAAAAGAGATTTACGTTGGAGATGATAGCTCACGTCATCGTCTACTTTGGGGGTTTGTACCCCTTGCATATGTTAACATGTACCAATACACACCTACACACAAAAGGAAATGTAAAATCGTGAATTGGACAATAGGTGCTCTTTAACCTCCTAAGACCTTTGCACCATAATACTTAATTCTGTGTAACTGGAACCTGTGGTACACAAACGTGGAGAATTACACTTTTTCATGTTCAAAAAAAAAATATTTGGTTATTATATTTATTGGTTCTTCCTAACCCAAAATAGCTGGAAGAAATCTGAAAAAAAGACACACCAAAACTTGGGTCTTGGGAGGTTAATCGGTCTCTTTTGTCCATTTTCGACTGCTTCTGTCCTGATTATCACCAGGAAATGAGAATCTGCTCTGTGCTAAAATGCCCTTTTGTCCTGTGACTTATTGTCTTGTACTCTTGCAAACTGTTCAATAGCTCTGTGTAGTTTTTGCAGATCTGTGTCATCGTATGCAGCACCTTCGTCCTGGAGGAACTTTGTTTCATTTCACTGTGTACTGTACTAGCTGTACATGTTTAAAATGACAATAAAAGTCGACTTGACTTGAGAAGTAACAGCACAGCTCTCCTCAATAAGCCACACAAGTATCGTTAATGTCCAGAACTGTAAATGTGTCTATGGCCTTAGCAACTGCTTCTAATAATAAAAACAGCAAATGAAATGCTTATATTATGCTTCAGGTAAGAGTTACTGTAAGTTACTGAAAAATTCTTGAAACCATTTATTTTTAGCCCGAGACGAAACTGGAGGCTGGTAAACACTGACAGCATGCAATTAAACTGCTTGTTCTGTTCAGCAGAAACAATTTTTGTGCTAATAACAAAACATTTGCTATATAATGACTGCTTTATAAATGACCCCCAGAAACAGTGACATATACAGCATTAAAATGCAGTCAGAATAAAGGACCCGGTGAACCAACTTTAAAAGATGAATGATAATTTGTGTATTTGGATCATTGTACTTTATCTTAGTAAAACTCCTGGTTTACGTGATAATGGGCAACACCTTCAAACCTAAAAAGACATTTGGCTAATTTGTGACGCATTTCAGGCCTCTTATTTAACCCGCCATGCATTTTGAAAAAGTTGCCAGCCAGCACCAGCATTTTTTATGATTTTCCCAAAAGTTCTTCCAGAAAATGTTCTTCTTTAAATATATAAACATACAATATATCAAATAAAAGAACAGACCCTCAAATATGGGTAGGTTCTCACTGTTTTTCCTAAAGGGTTGCTTCCAGATTTTATAAGTAAAAGCGCCACCTGGTGGATAATAGCGGAAACATGGATTGCCGGAAAAACTTATCATTGGCAGGGAAGCATTTTCTCTTGATTGAGGAGTTACTTACGAGTTACTTATAGTTAGTAATAAATTCGGGGCAGCTGTAGCCTAGTGGTTAGAGAGTCGGGCTTGTAACCCGAGAACTGCCGGTTCGAGTCTCACAGCTGGCAGGTTGCCCTTGAGCACCTTGCCACCAAGGCACCTTACCCTAATTATTCCCTGGGCTCTGGGATAGCTGCCCACTGCTCCGGGTGTGGGCGACTTGCAGTGCGTGCGTTCACTACTCACTGGGATGGGTTAAATACAGAGGTCACATTTCAAGTATACTTGTCAAGCATTTAAATTTCATAAATCCACAAGAACAGACCATGTTTAAAGAGAGTTCACCCAAAATAAAAAATCTGTCATAATTTTATCCCTCTCATGTTGTTACAAACCTGTAAAAATGTATTTGTTTTGATGAAAACACAAAGGAAGATATTTTGAGGAATGGTTGTAATCAAACCAATCAGAGGCCCCATTGACTTCCATAGTAGGAAGAAAGAATACTATGCAGTCAATGGGGCCTCTGATTGGTTTGGTAACAAACATTCCTCAAAATATCTTTACAGGTTTGTAACAACACGAGAGCGAGCAAATGATGACAGAATTTTCATTTTTTGGATGAACCATCCCTTTAATGTGCTGTCTGTATAACATATAGCACAGCAGTGTCCTATATAACCACACAAAAGTCTCTTTGGGCTGATGTATCTCTTTTAGCTCTACAGACCAATGATGCAAGGCAAAGACACCGTGTGCATTCACACCATCCAGATATTAAATAAATATTATTATTTCTGTTTGTGTTGATGATAGTTCTGCTTCAGTAACAGGAATAATTGGGGAGCTCAAATGCAAAACCATCTAAGTGCGTCTGACATGTTATCTTGTAAATTAGCATTTTTTATCAGACAAATCTGTATTTCTGAATGACCTGAGGCCGGGATTAACACATTTTTGAAGCAAAAGTATTTGATGGACGTATAATACGTGCTGAGAGCATTCAGTTAATATCATCATCTCATTTTTGACAGGGTTGGTGTTTAGTGGCTTTTGCATCTGAGCTCCTAAATTATTGTGATGATTGTACTATTCTATATATATATAGATCTCTAGAGTTTTCCATATAGTGTAACAGCGCTTCACACATAAAATACTAAATCTAAGATCATTTTTAACCATGGAGGCTTATTCAAGGCTTGTTAAAAATGTGTGTGAAAGTGACCCTGGGTTAATACTGGCCATAGCTTAAGGGTAAAAGAAAACTATAACTGAGGGTTCAATTTAGTGTGATAAGCTAATTGCTAAATACACAACATCAATATTTCCCAGTAAGGTTCCCTATAGACGGTTTTAGCAGTAACAACATAAACAAGCAGCTTTCATGGTCATCACGTAACTTCCGGTAAAGTCCGCGAAGAATAAATAACAACAAAGTCCTTTTATAGTAGTATATTTATATAACAAGCTAAATAAACAACACGTAGATTACATAGGAATGCAAAACATTTGTTATTTTCGACAAGGTATTTGTTTAAGAGTTCAGTTTCAGCAACTAGTCAGACCATTAAACAAACCGAAACCGGAAGTGAAGCTCGGACCAGACGCTTATCGCATCACTGCACGTGCGCCCGATAAAACTGTCTATATACACAGCTCTATCTATCAATTTATTAAAGTCCCTCTGTGGTGAGTTTTTATTGTTGTTTATATGTCTATGTGGTGTTTTTAATACGATTTAAGACAAACCATGTGCAAATTCATTATTCAGCACCATTGCTCAGCATTTTTTCCAAAAAATTGCAATTTTCCAAAGCCGGTCTTAAAACCGTGGTTAAAATAGTCTTATTTCATACGTTAAAAACATGCAACCAATTACGCCAACACAGTAAACTTTTTCCCTGCCATTGACGAATTATCTCGACAATTAAGAGAAAACTTTTGCATGAAAAAAACATGTTCCTGGTGAGTTTTTATGTTAATCTGTAATACAGCGGTTATCCACTAGATGGGTGCAGTTACAAAATTTATAAAAAAACTGAAGCAAAAAAAAATAAAATAATAATAATAATGTTAAACTCTGTGTTTGTTTTGAGAATCGTTCGGAATCTGATCTCTAACAAAATTTCTTCACAAATATGCAATTATTTCAGCTTTTTGCAAAAAAACATATAAAAACACCCATATTTAGGTGTTTATAAGCAGAGAAAAAAATATATAGGATGAAGGTTTTTTTTCACGTTTTGTTTGTTTGTTTGTTTGTTTATTGTTTGCTTGAAAACAGAGGGTCGTTTCTTTCATTTGATATATTTGTATGTTTATATATTTTATATATCACGCTGATAAGCCGCTTGAGTTTTTTATTATTATTTATTAATTATATTTAATTTAATTTTTCAGTATTAAATGGTCAAAAAATATACTGTAAATAAGGATTGATTTTTTTATTTCAGGCAAATTGATGCATTTTAAGTCTTTACTGTTACAGACTAAAAAACAATGTTAATAAAGTTATTCTTTGTTGTAAGTTGATTAATATTTCTTTTTTTGTGTTTTCTTTAATGTTAATAAGGATACAATGTTTTGCAGATGTGTAATTTTATAGACTTATTATACTATTTACAGTCACGGCAGAGAGTTGGGGGGGCGCAAAATGTTTACTTCTTCCTAGGGGGGGGGCGTGACAGAAAATAATTGAGAAGCACTGAGTTAAGTGGAGTCAGGCAGATGGAGCCATAGATATATATGCCGCATAGAGTTGACGCTAAACTATTGCACAACATATGCTTCTTCTGGTCACATGTGCAGTGTGAATGCTGCAACCTGTTAACATCAGCGGCAATAAAAATATATATTTTGCAAACGGGCAACTCGCGTATGCATTGTGAAACCAGCAGCTAGGTGTCTGGAACTGCCGAATGTGGCATCTATGCACAGTAGATATATCTATGGTCTAAGCTGGTGTGATTGAGTGGAGGCGGGGACTAATTTGCATATTCATAGATCCAAATATACTATATGAGGCATGAAGAAATTATCATCACAGAAAAAAATAATGCATATATGCTGCTTTGATGCTCAAAGGTGAGTTTTAAAGGCTAAAATTATCGACTACAGGGGAATTGTATTGCATGTTTGATCTTTCCTACATTTTCCAATTCTCTTGGCATTCTTAGTAGTGTAATACTGAAAATATCAATTCATATTGCCCTATCCACCATACAAAATGTTATATTAAATCTGATATTTTTTTAAAAATTGAGAAAATGGGTTAAATTTATATCTGAAAGAAGATCTGATTTTGCTATAGATGAGTAAAGTGAAGAATAATGAGTTGTCAGAATTACCAGTCAGCCTCACCCCAATCACTTCAGTTTTCGGAAACGAAAATCTGCTCATTTTGTGCAAGGCACTTACAACACAGGGATTTAAAATGAGGTTTGGGCTGCATGCAGTTTCAAGAAAAAACGCTCACGATTTATTAGCGTAAAGCAGGTAACTCGAGGCTCAGAGTCTTTTGGGATATTACACTCATCTTTCATGATCTCCCTCAAAGTTTCTCCAAGAAGAATTTCCTGGAAGTTCAAGACCGGATAGATTTTAAATGTATACTTCATATCACCTAAAGGCAAAACATATACTTCTCTTTGAAAATAAGCACAATCCAAAATTCATGTATATGTGACCCGAGAGGAAAAACTGCACACCTGTTGTCACTAAACAAACAAATTCTCCCACATATTTGCTAATTAATTCACACCGACGGCTGTGGTGTAATGGGATTCTATGGCCTGCTTACACACATGCTATTTATTTATTTATTGCAGCCAAAATAATGAGAAACCCAGTAATAGCCATGCTTACCGCTTCTTAGAGGGATTTTATGAAGGCTGCGGTATTTTCGTATGCACGTCTTTTAATCAAAACTGACAATGTCCGACTTGGGCTTATAGAATAAATGACGAATGATGAGCTTTATGATCAGCTATAACACAAGAGCATAGCAATGGTTGTAATTATACTCTCATCAATGAGATTGACACTAGTTTAATGAGACAATACTCGTATCGTGCAAGGTTTTACCATAGCTGCTAATCTCATGCACATATCAGCCTACTATGTTATTACTGTTAATTTATGTCATGCATCAAAACCTAAAGGTTAAACATTGATTACTTCAGCCTGATTTATTAGGAGCTGCTTAAGGCAATCTTTAATTTACCATTAGGCTGCCTGCTACCCTGATTTACACCACTTTGAGCAGATTAGTACTGCTGCAAGACTTAACCAGATGCATACTGCAACATTAAATCCATTTCCCAATGGACTTTCCAAAATTGACACCAAACCAATGGGATAGTTTTCTAGCGTGTGACGGGCTTCGTCCGCATGTGACGACTGGTCACAAGACTCGCAAGAACCAATGATCTTCTTACTGAAATGGAGCCAGCGTGGCAATATTTTGCATGTACTCTATCCTCTAGATGTGTTTACATTCAAACACAGCACACTGATACCTAAATATGTTTTTCTCTCACTTAGCCATTTTCGCGCTTAGTTCAGGTCTTAATGCTCAGTTCTGAATTTTGTAAAAAAAAAGTGCTGTTGGTAACATTATTTTTTTAAATGTGACTGCCATCAGTCTCATGTGTGAACCATATATGGCCCTGAAATGACCCGCATGCACAGAAGACGACATAGATATAAACGTAGATGCGTCGATAAACATGGATGCTGCTTTTAAAAGTTGGATGAAATGCGAAATGGCAGTTCAGACTGAAGTCGCATTGCAATACATGAGACATGTATCCGATTTAGGACCACATTTGAAAGTGGACTGGGTCAGATTTGTGCAGTTCAGACCGTCATAAGAAAATCAGATATGGGTCACATTCTGTAAAGTGAAAAGTGAAGCCAAAACGTCTCGACCGCCCCCCAGTGACTAGTCCCAGTATAGGTCATAAACCCGCCTCCCCATGTTATTCAATGGGACTTGAGACCAACTAAAAAATTTAATGACACTTCAATTATCTTTTTTCTGAAGCTGGTTTCTCTCATTTACTGTAGTTTTTATCACACTGATGTACATTCAAATGTTTGTTTTTAAATTAAGTTTGTGTTTAGTTAGTTATTTAATGCTATAAAAAGCTGTGATATCGTGTGATATGCGCATTCTACGAGAGCAAGGGCAGGGTTTTGATTTCGCGGCTTCACTTCGTGCTCACTACTGTGCATGACTGGTCCCGAAATCGTTACTGCGCAGACTCAAGACCCAAGATGTCAGCGCCATATCTGGACACTGGCGGCTTCACTTTTCACCAATGGAAGAGAGCAAACAGGCGTCGTCCATCTTTTTTTACAGTCTATGGTCACATTTGGATAAAAAAATCGGATTTGGGCCACTTACACGTGCAGTGTGAACGTAGCCTATGACTTCAGTCATCTTTTTACTGAAGTCTGAATTGAAGGCAAAATACTAAATGTAACTTTTTTTATTAAAATTTCCAAAAATCACTACCAGAGGGTTATATATTTTGCTCACATGTGTACTTACATTATCCCAAATGATTTTTAGCAATATTTGAATCCAATAAAAGTGTAGTTTTGAAAAGCGTACCAGCACTGTTCCAAGGTTTGCCTCTCATGGGTGTTTCTGCTTTTACTGAGAAATCGTAGATGTGTTTAAATTTATGCAACACTGTATAGATCAGGGCATGACATCCTTGGGTGCTTCTCAATATGCTTCCTCGTCTCCTCGCTCCTACGTCCTACATCCTACGACCCGGAAACTGATCGAGCTCCGCCATCATGTAGGACACCTCAATTCTATAACTACACCGTGAGCAATTGAGGAACGAGGAGTTAGGAGGCTTTCTGAGGAGTCATGAGCGAGGATACACAAGTGTATTCTATGCGGAAGTGTTTTATCAACTAAACCTGATGTACGTATAAATCTCCCCCCCCTTCTATACAAATTATCAGTGGTTTAGACATACAGTCTTAATAATAGCAGTACAATGTGACCAACCAGAACAATCAAGGTTTTTAGTATATTTTTTTATTGCTACGTGGCAAACAAGTTACCAGTAGGTTCAGTAGATTCTCAGAAAACAAATGAGACCCAGCATTCATGATATGCACGCTCTTAAGGCTGTGCAATTGGGCAATTAGTTAAATTAGTTGAAAGGGGTGTGTTCAAAAAAATAGCAGTGTGGCATTCAATCACTGAGGTCATCAATTTTGTGAAGAAACAGGTGTGAATCAGGTGGCCCCTATTTAAGGATGAAGCCAACACTTGTTGAACATGCATTTGAAAGCTGAGGAAAATGGGTCATTCAAGACATTGTTCAGAAGAAAAGCGTACTTTGATTAAAAATTTGATTGGAGAGGGGAAAACCTATAAAGAGGTGCAAAAAATGATAGGCTGTTCAGCTAAAATGATCTCCAATGCCTTAAAATGGAGAGCAAAACCAGAGAGACGTGGAAGAAAACCGAAGACAACCATCAAAATGGATAGAAGAATAACCAGAATGGCAAAGGCTCAGCCAATGATCACCTCCAGGATGATCAAAGACAGTCTGGAGTTACCTGTAAGTACTGTGACAGTTAGAAGACGTCTGTGTGAAGCTAATCTATTTTCAAGAATCCCCCGCAAAGTCCCTCTGTTAAAAAAAAGGCATGTGCAGAAGAGGTTACAATTTGCCAAAGAACACATCAACTGGCCTAAAGAGAAATGGAGGAACATTTTGTGGACTGATGAGAGTAAAATTGTTCTTTTTGGGTTCAAGGGCCACAGGCAGTTTGTGAGACGACCCCAAAACTCTGAATTCAAGCCACAGTACACAGTGAAGACAGTGAAGCAGGGAGGTGCAAGCATCATGATATGGGCATGTTTCTCCTACTATGGTGTTGGGCCTATTTATCGCATACCAGGGATCATGGATCAGTTTGCATATGTTAAAATACTTGAAGAGGTCATGTTGCCCTATGCTGAAGAGGACATGCCCTTGAAATGGTTGTTTCAACAAGACAATGACCCAAAACACACTAGTAAACGGGCAAAGTCTTGGTTCCAAACCAACAAAATTAATGTTATGGAGTGGCCAGCCCAATCTCCAGACCTTAATCCAATTGAGAACTTGTGGGGTGATATCAAAAATGCTGTTTCTGAAGCAAAACCAAGAAATGTGAATGAATTGTGGAATGTTGTTAAAGAATCATGGAGTGGAATAACAGCTGAGAGGTGCCACAAGTTGGTTGACTCCATGCCAAGATGTCAAGCAGTTTTAAAAAACTGTGGTCATACAACTAAATATTAGTTTAGTGATTCACAGGATTGCTAAATCCCAGAAAAAAAATGTTTGTACAAAATAGTTTTGAACAAACCCCTTTCAACTAATTGCCCAATTGCACAGCCTTAAGAGCGTGCATAGCATGAATGCTGGGTCTTGTTTGTTTTCTGAGAATCTACTGAACCTACTGGTAACTTGTTTGCCACGTAGCAATAAAAAATATACTAAAAACCTTGATTATTCTGGTTAGTCACATTGTACTGCTATTATTTTGAACAAGACTGTATATATTAATTTTACAGCACTTTTAAGAATGTCTTTATTTTAATGTAGTAAGGATATGAACCATAACTCAAGTATGTATCTAACTTTATTTTATCAAATATTTGGGGTTTTAATGCACTTGATTATTTGATAACAGATAATAAACATTATAAAGGGATTAAGGAAAGAGGATATAATTTCACTAATTACTTCGTCTCCTCCGTCCTCGCGTCATGGAAAGGAAACGAGGATGCACAAATAAGAATTAAAAAGCATCCATATTATTGCATGAGCGATCCAAAAGCAGTCGATGCAAGATGTCATATGCAGATCGATCAGCGCAGCCCCGTATGCAAAAGCAGTATTGTACCAACTACACTCTAAAAACAAACGGTGCTATATAGCACCAAAACTGTTGCTTTGGATCGTAATCATAGAAGAACCATTTTTAGTGCCAGCACCAGTGAAGCACCTGTGTAGAACCATATAGTGCTATGTAGAACCATATGTGGTGCTATAGTGGTGCTATATGGCCCCTAAATGGTTCTACACAGGTGCTTCACCGGTGCTATATGGCACTAAAAATGGTTCTTCTATGATTACGATCCAAAGCAACAGTTTTGGTGCTATATAGCACCTTTTGTTTTTTTAGAGTGTAGCATGCGATTCTGCTGTCTTATGTTATAATATAATGGTTATAAAACTTTATTTCATTACATTATCCATGATTTATGAGTCCCCTCAGGCTGATTTCCAAATGACAGTGGAGGTAAAGACTACAGCTCCCATCATTCTAATCCACACTCCTTCATAGCCACGGCTGGAAATGGCAGAGATTCACTGGGGAGATTCTAGGTTGGAAGGGGGGAAAGATGGGTAATTTTAGACTTCTTAGATTGGTTTAACATCACAATATTTTATGCTTCCTCCCCTAGTATGTTTTCTTGAGTATTTAAGTCACACAAACCTTTAACAATTTAACAATACATTTGTCCTCAGGTTAACAGAAAATTTAGTGGAACGTGAAAAATTTGATATTTAGTTAATGGATAGTTTTAATAAGAGGAAAAATCTAAAATGAATCTGATACATCACTAATACAGTGCTACTGTGACTGTTATGAAGTGTCATGTGACACGCTTGATTATAAAATAATAGTTGCAATAAATAAAATCATAATGGAGTCATTTTAAATATATTTCACTTTTAATTCCACATTTTAAAAATTCTAACCAGATTGAGTTCCTCCAAAAATTAACTCCCTGGACAAGCATTCTCCCCATTTCCAGCCCTGTTCATAGCATCATCAAACTGTGACTTTTATTTTACATGGTGACCTTTAGCCGCAAAAAAATTTTCTAGACGCATATTGTGTCTTTAAGTATTAAATGGTAAGTATCAAACAGATTATTTTGGTCTCAAACAGGTTTCATAATTAATATTTGTCTTCAATTGGTTGGACAAACAGACATTTTTTTTGCTACTTCATATTACTGTTTGAGACCAATGTTTTACAATCATCACAGTGTCTCAGTTATTAATCTTAAAATGTAGAGAAAACTAATGCAGAGTTCAGACTGCACGATTTTAGCCCTGATTTTGACTGGCCAACAGGTTTTGAGAAATCGCAGACAAATCGGACACGAGTGACGATAACACAGTGTGAATTATCAAACACCCGATCTGAGAGACTCGCAGACGAGTCACCAACACCCAGGGTTTCCCGCAGCACTTTGCAGTTCGGGTGGCCCGCCTAAGCTGGAAAAAAGTCTACCGCCTTAACTAGTTCTTCCAAAAAAAATTTGCTGCACAAAAGTACTTCAAGTGCATCTCGGAGAATAGCGCGGACGCGCTTCACACCGTAAGCGGGCATGCGCACCACACGGCCAAATGAGAGAAAGACTTAACTAGTAACTATTAGCCAGTTGATAAAACATCTTGGAGAATAGCGCGGACTCGCTTCACACCTGTTGATTCGATATAGTTGTTGACCGCTCTTGCTCACATTATTTACTGTATGTGCATTACTTACATGCTACAGTAGTTACACTTCTTTAAGATAATGTAATTAATAGTGGGAAATAATCAGTTTTTACAATCTTCACACTATCTATCATCATTCGCCAGACGTTCTACAAATCTGCTTCAGTTTGTGTTTATTAACCCTTTAGTTTTACTTCATCACGCAACTATTTTGTTAAAGGTATCTGTTAAAAACATTTAATTCATTAACTCTTTCCCCGCCAGCGTTTTTAAAAAAAGTTTATGATTTTTCATGGTTTTCACAAAAGTTTAATGCCTTCCAGTAAATGTTCTTCTTTAAATATATAAACAAACAATATATCAGATGAAAGAACAGACCCTCTGCTTTCAAACAAAAAAATAAGTTTCATCCTACCTTCATGTGTTCTGTTTTTATTACCTCTCAAATATGTGTAGGTTTCATCAAAAACACCCAATTTTAAGCAAAAAGCTGAGATAATTCCATTATTGTGAATGACTTTTGATAGAGATCAGACGCAGAGCGATCTTTAAAACATACACAGAGTTCTTTCTCTTTCACGTGAGGCGCTACTTCGGGTTGTATAAGTTGCGGAAGTGCATATTATCCTGGTGGATAATAGCGATATTGCAGAAAGACGGAAAATCTCGTCATTGGCGGGGAAGCGTTTTTTTTTAATTGACGAGATATCTCGTCAATGGCGGCGAAAGAGTTAATAATCTAGTATTTGTTCATTTTCTGTCATAGTTTCTTCAAAATTAAGTTTTATTTGAGTGTTTTAAATTAAAATATTTTCATTTTCATCATGATGCCCCGCCCCTTTAATTGCCACACCCACCTGCCCAACCCTGCCATCTTAACTAACAAATTTTCTGCGGGAAACCCTGAACAAACGTGAGATATCTGGCATGCTAGATATTTGGACCTGTCGGCGATTCAAAATCCTGCAGTGTGAAATATGTTCTGACTGATAATAACAGGCGATGTCCTACAGCCAATGAGAGAGCCACATACAGGGCAGCTGGAAGTTCGGGGAGGAGTTTTGATCCCAGTCTCGTGTGAGAACTCCGGTCTTGCTCGCGTGACCTTGCGTTGTTTCCTTGTCACTTCTCGCATGCGTTTGGTTGTGAGGCGTAGTTTGCGGACCGGGACAAAGTTGTTAGCAATTCTTCCAATGGTAAAGTCATGCAGTGTGAAACCCTCTGTCCCCGATCCATTGTGCAGTGTGAAAACAGCAGCGACTGAACGCTACCCGAGATATTCATGCAGTGTGAAAAGATTTGTGACTCGACTACTTTGAAAATCATGCAGTCTGAACTCGGCATTAGTAACGTAGAAATTCATACACAGAGCAACAAATTTCATACAAGATCACAAAATCCAAGTTAACACGACATAAATCTACTAAACATTTCTTCTTGGGCAACAGAAAAGTGATTTAGACTAAAAGTTTCTTGCCTGTCTAATGGCACCGTGGGCATGCTCAGTTTGCATAACACAGAAAAACGCAGCCTTAATAAAAATCCTTTCCGACCCAAGACCATACGGTCGCCGGAAAGCGGATAAATTACTTTTTCAGTGCTTTTAACCTAAGCCATTTAATCCTACAAAGTTTAAAGACTCAACGTAGAGAGCCGAGCCGAATGAGACGGCTTTAAATCACAGCAATCCCCTGTTCCTCTGCTCTGATCCCGGCCTCTATTAGTTAGACCCTCTGAGACAACACCACAAGCAGGAAAGACCTATTACACATGACCACACATGCATTACAAAAAAACTTTAAAATCCAATATATCCACACGGATGCAAATTTGCAATGTCAAGCAGAGACACCGGAAGAAAAGATTGTTTGGATGTGCCATGGAGACCTTTTCACTTAATTTTCTCCTTTGATAAAAGACTTGAGATTAAAGATCGAAACACTTTATCTTGGATTAATGAGACAGGGGATTTAAAGAGAACCTAACTTAATGTCTATGTTAGATACAACTTAAGCTTAGATGCAACAGATGTCTTTCCCTGTACATTTGCCCTATACGCTATTGTAATTTGTAAATGCTGTGTTCTTATAAACTAATTTGAAATATTTTTTAATGCCAAACAAGCCTAAATTAAAGACTTAAAATTATTTTTATCTTTTTTCAGTAGAAAGAAGCTGAGATTCAGTGTTACTTCATGTGAAGCGTTGGACCTTTGAATGTGTAAATTAGCCCAGCTGTTGTGTCGGCTGGAACTAAAGATGTTCCTCTAAATTTCACAGAGGAGTCATTCTCCACGAGTTAAATCTCCAGGTGTGCTGTGCTTTTAAAGGTTAGTCAGAAGCTTATAATAGTACTGGTACACTGTCAAAGAAAGTGGCCACAAGCAGTCACTAGGGCAGAACCCTTAAAAAAGTCCTAATATGTATTATTTAGGTACAGATATGTATACATTTGGTACCAATATGCACCTTTTTAGGTACTAATACGAACTTTGCAGGTGTACTTGCAAATGAGCAAAGATGTACTTTTTGAAAGGGTACTAGTGTTGGGCGATATGCTCCATTTTGAGATCGCCCTGTTGTCAGCCTGTAAGATCGCCGATAATATTGGGGGGCGGGGCAATAGTTTACTCATTTATTTGTTTATTTTTTTACTCATCTATGACAAGTCACTTAATTGCTGGACAAAACAAAAGCTTATTTACACTAAGCAAAACCTCTTTAAAACTGATGCCATTAATCCGGGCGCATCATTAAAGCACAGGAGCTCCTGCGTGCCAAGAAGCGGGAACAACACTCTAACTGGTTTTAAACACCTGCACCTAACAACCTCTCTAGTGCAAGAAAAAGTGTGTCCGAACAGACGCACAAATTACAAGTTCAGGTGCGTCACATGCGTGCGAGAAGGAATCCGCCCACAAACCTTCTCATGCGAGGAAAGCACGCAATGCGCATGTTAACATGAAACTATGATGATAAAATAGTGCTGGCCGATAATTCAATAACAATAATTTTCTCGATATAAATTTTTTTCGAAAAAGCAATAATGACAGTTCGATAATGATCGATAATGTTTACGCACTGTGTGTAATGCTGCGCAAGCACGTGGTCTTGGTTTAAATAGAAACAACCGATGTTTATAGTAGAGCTGGGCGATAATTCGATAACTATAATTTTACCGATATACATTTTCCCGATAAAGCGGTAACAACAGTTCAATAAGTGATCAGTACTGCTGCGTGTTTCAGGTGTCAAAATCGTGTTTGCCGCTTGAACAGTTTAAATGCATTTACGTGTCTAAGTAGACGCGCGGAAAAAGCACGCATTTGACGCGCATCAGAGGCAAAATCCGCTTCTTGTGGGAGGGGTAAGTGCTATGCGGTTGTCTGTTTGCAGGATGGCTGATGTTGATTGTGCATTTATCGAGAGAGTTGCCAGTTTGTGTTTAGTCACCTTACTATAGACGGTTTCAGCAGTAACAACATAAACAAGCGGCTGTCGTGGTCCGCACGTAACTTCCGGTAAACTCCCCTTAAATAACAACAAAGTTCTTTAAACTTAGTTTATTTATATAACAAGCTAAAAACAACACATAGATTACCTAGGAAACCAAAACATTTGTTATTTTCGACGAGGCATTTGTTCAAGAGATCAGTTTAGCAACTAGTCAGACCATAAAAAAAACTAAACCTGGAAGTAAAGTTCGGATCTAGACGTGTATCGCATCAGCGCATGTGCGTCCGATGAAACCGTCTCTAGGGGGAAAATAAACGACGCGGGTCGATAAACGTCACGTGACTCAAAAGTGAAATGTGCATTTACAACTTAGCAGGTTGCCCAATGTCCTCACTGACACTCTTCCAAGTGAGGTCCTTTTTATTACTGTCTCTATAGAAATAAGAACTTGTGTCGCATAGCTCCGGGTGACGGACAATATCAAGCGTTCCTTCATGCTGAATGAATGACTCCGGGCAGGGCTGCTTCCACAGCAGCAAGCAGGCTGCTGATTGGTTAACGCGGCGCGAAAATCCGTCAAAGTTCAAATTTTTCAACTCGGGCACCAGCCGCAAATTCGCGACGAACGCAAAATGCACAAAAAGCAACAAAACAACAAACCGCGTCATACCGCTCAAAATGCACAAAAAGCAACAAAACAACATACCGCGCAATACGCTCAATTCGCGGCATTCGAGCGTCGGCGGAGTTGCGTCTACCCCGTCGTGCCAAACACCTCATCCGCGCCCCGAGACCTCCAGACGCCCATCAACGGCAAACCGCTAACCACTTTACCTAACACGTTTTCACCTTAATTAACACATTTTCTAGGTTAGTGATGTCACTAACCTAGAAAGAAGCTCACTGTATTTTATCAAGCTGTTTGTTTTTAAGTTATGAGAAGCGATTTCTGTTAAAGAAAATATCTCTCTTTGAATTGAATTTTGAGCATTGTAACTTTGTGGATGTTGTTTATGCTCTAACAGCAACATTACACACTAACTGAAGTTAAAAAAGCAAAATCAGTGACCCCTTTAATAGTTTCTTTACATAAAAGTAAAATTTTTCATTCCTTAAAAAACCTTTCAGTCAAAGGTTTTTAAAAGAATAATTTTTCCTTTTTATGATCTAAAGAACCTTTTTGTCACGACATAGAAGCTTTAATAAAACAGAAAAGTTATTTGGATGTTAAAGGTTGTTAATGAAACCATTCAGCCAAAAACGGTTCTTCTATAGCTTCACTTAGCGCCTTTATTTTTAAGGTTTTAGTCTTTTTCTACTTCCATTAATACCTTTTTTATATCCACATCACATGGCAAAGGCTTGAAAAGTGCAGGCCAAGAGAGAAAAAGTTATGGTTTGTCATCATAGTTGCTTCATGTCAGTGGATTCCCAATTCATCACCTAAATAATGGTCTTGATCCTTCAGTGACTAATATGCACATTGATTTAACGTCCATGAGAAATATTTGTTGTTTATGAGTGGGGGAGTTTGGACAGTCCCTCAATCATTTTGGGAACGGCCTGGTAATTCAATCTTACTGAAATGAACTGAGCTGAATGGGAGCTGATCTGTTTTAAAGCTGGCAAACGTTTGCGAAATATGAGTTTTACAGAGGACTGATGCATATTATCTGTTTAAGATGTATGCCGTATACTTAAGGAATAAAATATAGATTATTTTGACTTTGTACATCAGCCATTCAAAATTTAAACTTATGTGATCCTTGGATTTGAAAAAAGTTAAGTTAAGTTTTTAATAATTGAACACTGCAATACACTTTTGCACAATTTATGGGATTTTGCCTTTCTGTTTTAAAGACAGGATGGAAAAGAAATGTGAAAAAAACAAAAATGGGATGAGGAGAAGACATATGCTGGACTTAAACCTTCATCTCTGCAGTATGTGCTACTACCGCACCATGTGACCGATACAACAATAGGGCATTCAAGCCATATTATAATTACCGTAATTACAAAATTTTCCTTAAAAAAGCATTCACATCATCATAGAGTTCGTAATAACAGCTTGCGGGTGAGAGTTTTCTGAGAGCTATGACTACCACGTGACCACTGCAACCTCACACGGAAGCACTTCCAGTATGTTATTTGTTACTTGATGCACTTTCTGAGTTTTGCAATATTTAGCAGAAGCATTAAAATGTAATTTAATGTTATAACTGTATTTTACAGCTTTCAACAATAGTTTTCACTCGGATTCATTTTAATGTTGTTAGTGGGTGTGCCTTATACATCCTGAAAAGTGAAGCTGCTGGCTCTTTGATCGGAAAAACTCCTTCCTGCCCCACACAGTTAAACTGTTAAATAAGGTTCATGATGTAGGTGCCAACTGAGCGGGTCTCAGGGATGATTGTGTGTATTTTTATGTCTTTCTTTTATGTTGTATTATGTGTATTGTCGTGCTATGTGGGTGCATGTGAAACACAAGCAACAAAATTTCCCCAAGGGGATAATAAAGTTATAACTAACTAGGGGATCTTATTATAATGATACCGCCCCTTCATCTGCGCTATCCAACCATGACGCGGCTTCACGAGTGCAAGAGACAGAGAAAAAGAATGACTGACAGCACGACGCGTTTGTATTCCTCAAACACAAACAGTAGCCTACAATCTTTTAACTTGTAGTTTTAATGTCTTTCTAAAGGTTGAAGATGAGGATTAACGTTATCTTAGTGCAAGAGAGAGAGAGAGAGTGAGCGAACGAAAGAGAGAGAGAGAGAGAGAGAGCGAGAGCAATGCAACGGTTCACTTTCATCAATACAAGTATGTTGTTTAATATGTTTCTCTGAAATTTATATGAATGAACACGAGGATTAATGCACTGCACGAGACAGAGTGAGAGAACAACGCGTATTCACTATCATACACAATAAGCATAAATAATGTCATTTGATCTGTTTCTCTAAAGTTTAAACATTAAACATGTTGTTTTATTACAGATCATTTAAATGTGCTTGTGTGGTTTGGTCAAAAAGTAAACTTCTAAGTGTTTGTGGAAGTGTATTTTATTGTAACATGCTGAAAATCATTGTGCCTGTTTAAAACACTGGCAGCATGAGACCTAAAATTCTTTATTTTTATTCCACAATGTTCCCCATCTGCTGATAAACATGTATTTAGTATGTATAAAACACATGATTGACTTTTTAAACTTGTTCAAATATATAACGCTTAACATCGCTTACTAACTTCTTTCGTGAGAGAATTTCCCTCTTGATGCTCTGTCTTGTCTACAGCACCAGCGCTTGAGACTCCGCCCACCTGAGCAGCTCATTAGGATTTAGAGGGATACACACAAAAACGGTGCATTTTTGCTCAGACCCATAAAGTGTTTTAACATGCCACAATAAATTACCTATATGGTATTTTGAGCTAAAACTTCACATATGTACTCTGGGGACATCAAAGATTTATTTTAATATCTTAAAAACGTCTTGTGGAATGTCCCCTTTTAAACTTTTAAATCTTTGCCTAAAATAAATCTAGTAATTGCAATATCTGTTTAAACATCCACATACACCCACAAACCTGGAGATCTTTCACATCATTCATAAATAAACCAATGCTAAACTTGAATCTTTAAACCACAAGACAGGAAATCATGTTTCATCGCTCTGTCTCTACATTTTACATTAGCTGCTGTGTCACAGTCGATCAAGAAAACTTGGATATGCAGATAACATCTAAAGCACCTCAGTGATCTTCCATCCAACACTGATCTAAAACATATGATGGTGTTTCTGAAAGCTTTAAGAAATGAAACCCATGATGATGTAAGGAAAGGGAGCATATGCCGGTCCTGTCCTTAGATGGTTCGCTCACGTCCCAATGGATCTCGTTCACGAAACGGAAATGTGTATCGGAAATCGTTTGTAAAACCATTATAATGCAAATTAACTAAATGTGCTAATGCATGTAATGTTTTACCGGCAGTTTGCACTATAGCTCAATGACCATCTGATGTTTAGTGCATGCATAAATGGAAAAAGCTTTCTCAAAATGGGACCAACTTAATGCCAGCAGTTAAAACTCTGGCTCTGTGCCACTGAAAAGATGTTAGCATTGAAGATAAACTCTCAAGGACAGGACAGCAAATAGAGATCTCCCAACCCCAATTTGTCTTTATTTGTAATGATGGTTTAAACAGTGTTATCAAAAGACTATAAGTGATCCAGTCTGTGAAAACTAGCTCGTTTTTTGTGATTGTAAAAAAATGCGTAATGTAAAAAAAAACATTTTGTAAAAAATAACCTTGATATCTTTCAAGCTGACTGGGTAAGGTCATGTTAAAGATTGAAATCAATATAAAATCAACCAAACCTCGATTCTCCAAATGTCATAAATGCCTGGTTTTCACATGTAGATGTCACATACTATGATAGGGATGAGACTATTAAAGGACGACTACTGTAATAAAAAATCATTTTACAGCAAGTAAAACAGTTTCAAGTTAATAACGCCTGAACTAGGCTAATAACTAGGCTTAAGCAGCTCTATTGTAAGTCTTTAATGGACAGCACACAGATTCCCTGATGCCATAATGTCATGACTCAGTGATCACTGCAAATGCAGGAGGTCTTATTGTGCATAACAGCAGTAATATGTGCAGAGCTTACTCTAGTTTAAAGCCCTTTAACATACTCGGATACATCAAGTACATCTGAAATAAACTTGACAGACTGCACTTAAAGTCAGGGTGAGATTGTTCACCTCCAATTTATATGTATAAAACTGAGCTGTGAGTTTTCCTGTGGTGCTGTCAGGTGACATCATTCTTCTGCAGCTTGAGCAGTGATGGACAAGTATTTATACTTCTTTACTGTACCTGTACTTAAAGGAATAGAAATGTCTCTCTAACTGTGCATTCACACCGCCACAGACGAGAGCCTCAATAAAAGCTCTGACGCTCAAATGCATTCATAGTGAACTTGTCAATTAAGAGAAAACACTTCCCTAACAATGACGAATTTTTCCGGCAATCTGTATTTTCGCTTTTATCCAACAGGTGCCGCTCTTACCCATCTTATAAAACCTGGAAGTATTCCCTAAGGGGAAACAGTTTGTTTATGTTTTGAGGATAACTCAGGATCTGATCTCTATCAAAAGTCCTTTACAAAAACACAATTATCTCAGCTTTTTGCTCAAAAATTTTTATTTTTTAAGAAACCTACCCATATTTGAGAGGTGATAAAAGGGAACAAAAAGGTAGAATGAAAGCTCTGTTCTTTCATTTGATATATTGTATGTTTATATATTTAAAGAAAGTAGCATTTTCTGGAAGGCATTAAACTTTTGTCAAAATCATAAAAAAATACTGTTGCTGGCTGGTAACTTTTCTTTTAAAACGCTGGCGGGGAAAGAGGTAAAACGAAAAAAACTTTTTCGAATTCTCCGCTTGGGTTGACATTTTTCAACTAACGTAGATGATGTGTTTGAGGCAGAATTTGCGCAATCGCGTCATTCGCATCGCCCTAACAAATTTGCGTTTATTCGCGTCTTTGCATTGAATATATGTTCATATGGCCATGCAGTGAAATCACATAAAATAAGCCATTTCTTCAAGTTAAAATTATTTATTCCAAAAAATATAGGGCTGCAACTAACGATTATTTTAATAATCAATTAATCTCAATTTTTTTAAATTAATCAGTGAATCGGATAATATAAAGCATTCATTTCCAAACCCTTTATTCAAAACCAGACAGAACTGAAATCTTCTTAAAGTGCACTAGTGTTGGGCGATATGCCCCATTTTGAGATCGTCCTATCCTCAGCCTGTGAGATCGGCGATACACGATTGTATCGGGGGGCGGGGCAGTAGTTTACACATTTTTTTAGTTGTAAATTTTTTGTTGTAAAGTCACTTGATTGGTGGACTAAAAAGAACAAGAGCAACACCCAACCTTCTTAAAACTGATGCCATTAATGCGAGCGCGTCATTAAAACCCTAACCATGATTACTTAACTGTAAAAACATGCATCTTACACACACACACACACGTGCGCGCACATACAAACAATTCAATGCATTTGTTTAGTGCTGATGCAGAACGCTACACGTGTCAAGCAGTGGTGCTCTCAGATGAGACTTTTTAAACACATTGGTCCAGCGGAACGCGATCATATTTTAAACACAATCATATTTTTAACACAAGGGACGTGAAATGCATATCATAAACAGGATTAATACCTAGTGATCTGACTAGGGATGGGACGGTATAAAAATTTCATATCATGATTACAGTGACCAAAGTTATCCCGGTTATCAATATCAGCATGGTTTTGTTAAAATGAGATGGAAATGTCAAAAAGGACTGATACACACACTGAAAACATTTGAACAAGTTTTATTTTTGAAAATCACAATTTAATATTTTATGTCCCTGAAATTATTTCTGTGGTAAAAAATAAATAAATAAATCTGTCTAATAAGTTTACCGTGAATGAATACAATACATTATCCCTTAAACGCCTCCTTGTGCAATAAACTATGTTGCATGTGCGCGCCTGCGTCAAACTGATTCTGCCTGGACAGGATTTACCGCGAGTTTTCAAAATCACGGTAATCAAACACTATTGTAATGATAATTTAATATTAAACGATAATACTAACCGTCAGAACATTTTATCGTGGTTAATCGTGAAATTGGTAATCGTCCCATCCCTAGATCTGACTTCGGACAGAGCGCAGCTCTCTGCACGTCCGCGAGAGTGAGATAGGCGCCAATATGCAGCAGCGGGTCATGTTTTAAACAAAAAGTAAAGTTTGCCTCAGCTCGCATTAAACGCATTAAACTGAACAAATACATAAGGATTACTACTTTAGTTTATGTTTAGACTTCAGACAGATGCGAGAGCACGTGCACGTGAGACAAAGAGAAGCGCAGCTGGATTAAGTGCTAGAAGGAGTCCAAGACGCCCGCATTAAGTGCAGGTACGTGCAAAAAGGAATTCTCTATTTACAAGCTCTCCGCGTAAAGTGAAGCCCACGAAACCTCATGCGAGGAAAAGCATGCAATGTGGATGTTAATGTAAAACTATTATGATAATAAACCATTCGCCAATTATCGTCATGACTATCGCCATGAAAGCCTGCCATTGGCGATATGTCTGAAGATCGTCATTACACTATACTATCGTCTATCGGCACAACCCTAAAGTGCACAAACATGTTGTTTCTTGAAAATCCCTGAGCTGTTAAAGTAATCAAAATAAAATGACATGCAGACTGACATTGATCATGCTTTTAAACAAAATATAAGCAAACAACATGCATTGCATTCTATGTCTGTCATTCTAAATATATTCAAGTCCATTTTACGTCTTTTAGTTTGTAAACCAAATTAAAGCGCTGTTTTAGAAAAGCGTGCATGCAAAAGCCTTATGGGCTTTAAGACCCTGGGGAATCCCTGGCAGCGGTGGACTTGCGCTTGAAAGAAATATCCAGAAACAACAGAGAAAACAGTGCGCGAGAGAGCTCTGAGTCCGCATTAAACTCAACTTTTTTAATACTTAAACATCTCCGTGACACAACGAATCGATTATGAAATTCGTTCCCAACGCTTTCAGTAATCGATTTTTATACAGTATATCAGGGAACTACACTAACCTTTTCCACTGGTGGCACTTGTGCTACCAACTTTTTCAGTTACTGGCGCAAAATATGATTTGGTTGCACATATTTTTTTCAAGTTATATTAAGGCGCTCTGGATAATAATGAACAATAATGAAACTGTATTGCATACAGATATGCTTTTTATTTTACTTGCCATCTTTTGCACATGCCTTCTTGTTTTCTTAAACGTTGCAGTGTTTCCCAAAGATCTGAAATTTACTTGGTGGTGGTAGCCGGTAAAAAAGGCAATTATTACCCACTGACAAAAATGGTCTACTATACATGTGACGAAGAACTAATAATGTGTGACACAACCCAATACTTTGATTTATTGAAAATTAATATTAATTTCACATTACATTTCATCAATCTAACCACCCCAAACTTTCTTTGCCATTAACAAAGCTGACACTGTTTGTCAAAGCACCACGAAAACACTTACTGTTTTTGCACTGATATATGAAGCAATTAGACCCCTTTTATCAAACTCAATATAATACAATATGTATAGTATATTATACAACAGTTCTTTCTGGTTCTCGAATCTGATTGGCTAAGAGCTATACGATATTGTACTGATAACGGCACTGTAACCGCTTCACCTTTCGTATTATTCCGCCACCTAGTGAATGGAGGTCCTAAGCAGGCTCATCTCTGAATGGAAAAACACAGACGCGTTGTGTGAATCACTCTCCGTGTGTGTGTCTCATTAGTTTACTAGCTCATAAATCAGTCTGTGAATCCCCAATCAGAAGTATTATTCCGTCAAAGATCAGCGCTCTTGTATGTTACGTTAAAGTTAATGGGAGAAATGTCTTGTCACATCGTGTGGACGCTTAACACTTGGAAAGAGGAATATAAACACTCGTTTTTTTCTGGAGCTATATCTTTTATCAGAACGCGAAAACACCGTGGAACTGCAGGTAAGCCCCGCAGCTTTTAAATGTGGACATTGATCATTTACTTTATCGTGACGTGACTATTAAAACATGTTATTAGATATCGCCACTGATATATTTATAAGCAGCATGCAAAAACATCTCTCTGACACTTATAAAAAAACGTTTTGTATAGTACTGACAAGAACAAAGTTTAATAATAATAATCGAGTGCTCGTATCGCGTTAAGAATAAATGAGAAAGCAATAGTAACGTTTCACAAGTATAGTTTTATTAACTTTTACCTCGCGCCAAAACAATAACAACACAAAAGACACTAAATATGAATAAAAAAACAAGTACAAGTTTGATCATGACACCAAATACTGCTGATTTGATCTCATTTTGACGATCATAAACAAACAAGGCCAACATGAGAGCCAGGGAATCCCTTTCAGAGATGTAGCCCAGAGAGGGCGGTGGTCAGCGGGGCGAGTGAACACTGATGTCCGCTCATGCTTTGGTTCTCATTTGTACCGAATCTCACTAAGCAAACGTTCAAACAGGCGCTATCTTTACTAATCGACTGCAGATTTAAATATAATACAGATACATTCTCGACTGAACTAATCTTAAAACTACACTTTGTGACCAAGAAACGGTAATATAAAGAAACGGCTTTTCCGTCCATTGAGTTGTTATGAGCTTCAAAGCAGCCGAAAGTTTTACCTGTCATTCTGGCCGCCCTCAAATCCGTGGCGGAAGAAGTAGTTCTCAAACAAAGAGGCTTTTAAAATAACTCCGTTGTTGTTTTCTAGTTTTCGTTTTTCAAACGTGTGCCGTCGAACTGTTGTATAAAAGCAATATCGCTCTCGGAGTCGTGTGATATAGCTCTATATCATCACGGCTGTGATTGCCTCCGGCACTCGGCCTACGGCCTCGTGCCTCTGGCCTATATACAGCCGTGATGATATAGAGCTATATCACACTCCTACTCGAGCGATATTGCTTAATTAATAGACAGTGCAGGTCTATAGATTATAAATGTGACTGATGTTATGACTGATGTTATAATGGTAATAATTTCTATTAGATAGGCACTTTTACTGCTTCTGCTCTATCTTTCTATTTCTCTCTTGCCGATTTAAAAAGCTTAATCCACTCATTATTTCAAATTTAAAAGTCTACTTGCTGTCCCGGTGACAGACTTTACATTGCTTTGCTCGTTCAGTGCAATTGGCTTGACATTAGCATTGCTCTTTGCTACAATCTCTGTCTAAACTTAATATGGATATGGTTTTAGAAAAGATATGGTTTATTAATAATAAGATTATTAAAAAAATGTGAGAAAGAAAAATGCTGCGCGTGGTCGTAACAAGAACCATCACCATAGAAACCGGAGGCACGCTAAAACTGCACTCGAGCTTTAGCGCAGTAGCGCTCATGGCCCTTTTCCGATCGACTTGGGTTATAAACACAACATTAATCAGACTTGGGACCCAAAGTAATTAAACTAGGACCTAACCGGACCCAACAGACCATTTAAAATATAAACCCGGAACTAGGGCTGCACGTTTTCAAGTTTTTAATTAACCGTTAACCGACACCCTTAGCGGTTATTACTCGGTTCACCATATTATGCGCAAGGCAACCCAGAGATACAGACACACAAGAAATGGGTAGGTATTAATTTTTAACACCTTTAATAACTGGTTGGACCACATTTAAAACAAAATTAATTTATAGAAATAAAACGCAGTGGTAAGGACAGAGCAGCTTAAGTATGTCACTGACTTTTGCGTTCGCGGGGATGGTAGGCTGGGCGAAGGAACTCGCAGGCTCCGCGGCCGCCTCTCTATGATGCCCGGGTGTTGGCTGGGTTTGCCGCGATAGTCGGTGAAACGGTGATTGCCGGTGCTTCAGCCTCTCACCGGTTAGATCACTTGCCCACCCCGACACCGTCTTTCACCGTCGTTTTAATATTTTCTTGTAATTAAATAATTTAGCTTCATTAGAGAGAGCAAACACTTATAACTGAATGTGTCTGCTGCATGAATTCACAGCGGAGCTGAACGCGCGTCACGTCACAAAGCAGCAGGTGTCAGATTTCATTTATTTCTGTCAGAGTTTGCAAGGCGAGCTGAATGACCAGACGATAGTAGAAGCCGCGTGCTTACTCGTTTTTGTTATAATGCACATATATGATGTTTAATATAAGCGAGATAGTTTTGTTGTATTTTTTATCAAGAAAAATAATAAACCCATCATTCAAGCAGCGCTTTATGGAGGAGTAGCCGGTTGCACTGCTTGGAACTGGCGAGTTCTGCGAGAATTAACTGCGCACATTGACTCAAGCACTTAATTAAACCAGCTGTTTATTCATAAGCACGCAAATTCATACGCGATTTAATGCAGCTTACGCAAGCGCTGCATTTAAACAATTGCGTAATTCAAAAGTGAAAGTAAAATGCGCTCCCACGTTGTGCTTTTCTTTGCCCGCTTCATATTAGAAAACTGCTATTACTTGTGGACATTACAAATGTCTGGGAGCGCTTTGGCGGTCTCTGGTGGTGCAAAAATGTATTACAACTAAATTCAATGCACGCCATTGATGCCATTTAACCAAGCAAAATGTTTTACTCGGTTAAACAATTTTTAACGGTTAATCGGTTAATCGGTTAACCATGGACACCCCTACCCGGAACCATACGGGTCCCGCGTCCTCAGTGAAGAAAGACCTCTGCTCAAGTTCAGAAACATGGAAGACACTGCGCTTGCGTCGCGTCGCACCTAATTATTCATTGAGAAACAGCTGAGCACGCAAACGCACACTGATAGGAAGAGACACGACGTGCTTTCACGCAAAATTAAGCTAACGTGTTGATGGCTCAGAGCACGTTATAAAACGTATTCTTAAAATCCACATTTCTGTTTTAATAAATGCTTATAGTAAATCATAGCATATTGTCTAAAACATTAGGTAGCACATTTGCGACCCATTAAAAATTAGGGTCGCAACGGCAGTTCAAAAGGTCGCATATGCGACCATTTTGGTCGCAGTGTAGCTCCCTGTATATGATTTTCTTCTGCGGAGCACAAAAAATTAGTGGGGCAAAATGTTAGCGACTGACAGCCTCGGTCTCCATTCACCATCATTATATAAACAATATTCTTGAGTGCTAAAGAAAAGAAAGTCATACCGTTAGGAGCAATAAAAAATTGACAAATGTTAATGGAAAAACCTGTAATTGCTGTTTTTTTATGTTTAACAAACCACACAAAAATTTTCCAAATAACCCCCATGAATCTGGATATGTATACCCATGAGAATCACTGGTCTACAACATCATACACGTCGCAAGGAGAAAAAACAGGCTTTCTAACAAAATTACTATGTGTGCAGTGACTCGAGAGTAGCCAACAATAATAATCAGGAAGATTCCATATTTTTAAACATCAAACAGCCTGACTCCAATATCTGAGTAAGAAGATACAGACGTGTATGATTCAAATGACATTGTTCAAAATAGCAAAAGCACCCACACGTTACATTTGTGTGAACTTCTCCTTCAGGCTTTAAAAGAATGAGTTTTTAACTTATCGCTATATTTATATCTCTCCAGGGATCTCCAAGTCATTCTCAACTCTCCCGCTTCTCTTGCAAAAGAAAAATGTACCGACGCTCGACTTTAAAAGGCGCGTCACGAGCGAGGTACACAGACGTTGAACGAGAGGGATTGATAAAAGCACAAAGCGTGATAAACATCTTCATCTGCATAAGAACATATTTTTACAGCGCAAGTGCAAACAAATCAGCAGGATTGTATGCGAAGACCTCAAAATCTTCTCCGAGATTCATGCAGATTGACTTGTCACACCCACAAAGCCTATTATTACAACTCTATGAAACTGCGACTTGAAAAATAACAAGCTTTTGACTGGCATGAGATGCGTGAACGTGACTTTTTTGACTTTGTAAAGATGGCTGAACGCTTATGAGATGAATTACACGATTCGATTTCGGACCGGGATGAAATCTAATGAATTTCGTGAAGTGAATGTAATGGTGCCGCCAGACCGTATAGGTCTCCAGGTGTCAGGGCTTAAAGGCCAGCAGAAGAGTCATCGGTCTGTTGCTCAATCACGGCGTTTCTGCAGTAAACAGTGGGAGGCCAATTAGACCTGGGAGCTTTCGCTTCATATGACAGAAGTGATTCTCCAGACCCCGATAAGGATTATTGCTGCTGAATGGATACGGCGCATAAAATATTAGGCTCTCAGTTCTTAAAAGTAGAAACTCTTGAGGGAAAACAGACCTCTGATTAAAAAACACAGCTTGTATATGATGATGACCTGCTGTGTGTGCAAACAATGATTGTGGTTCTTAAAATGTCATTAGTGTTATTTGCTAAGACAAGCATATTACTTTTGTGCAAACTTAAGGTCAGGGATTTGAAGTAACCATTAACCATAAGAATTCAGCTCTTGACCTGGGCCCATATAGCAACCTTCTAGGACATCTTAGGCCCATATAGAACATCTAAGGCTGGATTTACACTGCAGATCTTGATGCCCAATTCCAATTTGTTGCCTGTATTAGATTTTTTTGACGCCATGCTTACATCATATTTTAAAGCAACACTATGTCGTTTTTTCCCTTTAAATAATGTCTCTAAAATTATCTCAGTGATAGAACAACTTTTAACTGGACAAATTGTACTGTTGCTGCAACCTGAGCAGCCTCCTAGCTGCTACAAGCACACTCTGAAAGTGGGGGTGGAGGGTAGAGCACACAGCCCCGCCCCTCCCCCTGCCTGCAAAAGAGTGTCTGATACTAGGCACTGTTGCGCTTTCAACCACATGGGGGAGCTGTAAGTCATTTTTACATGGAAACTACATAGTGTTGCTTTAAAAGCCACTTGTATCTGATATCAGCATTTAGCATCAAGCTACCCTTGGCAAAACAATTCAAGGTAGACATACTGACATGGAACAGCTTAAACCTCAGAGGAAGTAAAATGTCACGATATGCAATAATTAAACAGGATTATAGAGCTTTATTTCTGTAACAAACATAAAACAAGATATAGCGCTGCTGAAATTAGTAACGTGATTGTTATTTGCCAGCGTCACAGTTTCGGTTTACATTTCGGACGTGAATGCATATATCCCATTCATATCCAATTTATTTCCACATATACATGAGGCCTGAAACCGAACTGAAAATATCAGAATTTATGCGTTTTTTTTCGCGGGTCATATCCGATCTGTGCTAAAAAATGAGTTACTTTAAACAGGCAGTGTAAATGTGGCCTTAGTGACCATCTAGCAACACCTTTGAAACCACTCAAAACACATAAACAACTGCACAACACCTGGGCAATGATCCATGACATCTTAGCACTGAGGCTAACATTGTGTCCTAAATAGATGTGACATAATATAATTTCAGCGTTGGGCAATTAGACAGTCCATATTGAACGCTAAAAAGGAGCATAGCGCAACGCAATCAATCACAAAACACAGCCAATCAGAACAGTTTTTTGCTCTCTCATATGGTAGAGCTGTCAATTGCAAAAATAAAAACTTTTTTTTAATAGAAATGTCGCGGCTGGTTATGCTGCGTTCATACCTGCCAGCAGTAGAGGCGTCAAGCGTGAGTGATTTTATTTTTAAGTCAATGTGGAGACGCGTTGAAGCGCATCTGGAGGTCTGGCGGAGCGAATGAGGCGTTTAGCGTGGTAGACGCGATTCTGCCTCATTCGCGCATCTAGTTCGTGTGAATGGTGAATTGAGCGTTGCCGCGACAAACGCGTGAGTTGAAAAATTTAAACTTTGGTGGAAAAACGCGCCATGTTAACCAATCAGGAGCTTGCTCTAGTAGTGACGTGATTACAGGAAGCGAGCGGAGTCGTAGAAGCCCCTCCCATGACGCAAACTTCCATGTAAATGTCTCGATGACTAGAATTTCATGCACAAATGAAGTGAGTAAACTCAAAATGTTCAAGCGGCAAACTAGACGCGGTAGACGCGAATTTGACGCCTCAAACGCGGCTGGTGTGAACCCACGGTTAGGCTACACAATGTTAGGCTATGTTTACACTACATCAATAAAGTAAAAAATTGAAAAGTTGTCCTTTGCATTTTTAAATATTTTACATACACACAAGGATTTGCATTTACACAGATCCACGAAGATAACTACAATGCTGTATTATGCATGCCGGGGCAGTAGATGGCGATGTTACCTTGTAAAGAAACACCACACGCGCATCTTCTACAGAGCAATAAATACAAGCAATCAAGATGGCGAAAGCATCTAGGTTTTACACCTGAAATATAATATGTAAGCAATAAGGTACGAGAGGCTGTGCTGTTTCGTGAATAAGTAACGGCTGAAGGGCGTTGTTAGGCACGACGCGAAGCGGAGTGCCTGCAACCCCTTCAGCCGTTACTTATTCACGATACAGCACTTGCCTCGAGTACCTTATTGCTTTTATAAAACGGTTACCACACAATATTAAAGTAAAAAAAATATTAGTGCAACTTTCATGAAGTCAATAAAAGCATTCCTTCCACTAGAAAAAAATAGTCCCTGACTGCGAACAACAACATGAAGGCTCAAATAAAAACAACAAACTGTTCTCAGACTTTGTCTCATTATATGTTTATGTGTTGCTAAGGGTGTTGCTAAGGGCGCAGTGATATTAAATAGAACCGTTGGGTGAAGCGGTCATAGCAGTGTTTTATCGTGAATAAAGCACACCTATTGACCAATCAGAATCAAGGATTGGAACTAACCGTTTTATAAAATATATTATAAAACGGTTAGTTCCAATCCTTGATTCTGATTGGTCAATAGGTGTGCTTTATTCACGATAAAACACTGCTATGACCGCTTCACCCAACAGTTCTATTTAATATCACTGCGCCCTTAGCAACACCCTTAGCAACACATAAACATATAAAGAGACAAAGTCTGAGAACAGTTTGTTGTTTTTATTTGAGCTTTCATGTTATTGTTCGCAGTCAGGGACTATTTTTTCTAGCGGAAGGAATGCTTTTATTGATTTAACTTCATGAAAGTTGCACTAATATTTTTTTTACTTTAATATTGTGTGGTAACCGTTTTATAAAAGCAGTATGGTACAAGAGGCAAGTGCTGTGTAGTGAATGGGTGGCGGCTGAATGGGTTGCAGGCACTCCGCTTCGCGTCGTGACTAACAACGCCCTTCGGCCGTTGCTTATTCACGATGCAGCACAGCCTCTCGTACCTTATTGCTTACATATACTATAATATAATATAATATAATATAATATAATATAATATAATATAATATAATATAATATAATATAATATAATATAAAGAAATATAAAGTGGTGAAATGTGTAAACTTTGTTGGAGAAGCATTAATAAACTCAATATCTTAAGTAGCACAAACACAGTCCTGTAGGCTGCCATTGAGTGCGTTTACGCCGATTATGCTTAATAAACTGATAACACGTGGGGTCATGTAAACGCCTAAAACGGTTTTCTTATTTCGGGGAAAGCCCGTAAACGGCGTAAGCAAAAACCGATCGGCACAGGTAGTTTTTTTGCTCATTACCCCGATTTCGCGTGGCATGTACAGTAAACACCTTAACCGGCTTTCTCACGGTTTTGTCCATGTGCACATGTCTCCGCGTGTGAAAGATAAACGTTAGACATGGAAGTAAGCGCAAAGTCACACATAAAAGTCTCTGCTCTACTAAAGCAGTTGGCAGAGAAATAGCGAAAACAAAAACTGATGTTATATTTACAGGCTCTGGAGACACGATAAGAAATAATGTAGCTTAAGACAGATATGCCGTCGGCTTTTTGATAGACTATTATGTACTATAGGTGACCTGTGAGAAATCTGACAAAGTTCCATGTAAACGCCGTTTTCTGCATAGCCGATTTATTGATTTGCATGTAAACGCATGAAAACTGTTTTTTATAATAAGCAGATTTTTGATAGTTATCTGCTTATTCTGTGCATGTAAATGTACTCATTGTTGTTTTGGTTATACTTGCGCATGCCTTTACACTGAATTAACACATGCGCATGACGTCCCCATTATCACAGATTCACATAAACATAAAAAGTTTAACATGGCGACAACAAGGCAATGTTTTCAAAACACTTGAATATGAATGCACTAAATTTTTTTGTGTCATTCACCCCAACAGTAACTCTGTGTGACCCATAGTTTGAAATTGTAGTATTTCTTTGCCTGTTTTGGTAGAAGGCAGAATTTGTTCTTATGGGCGAGTGTAGACTATAAGACAGCCGTAATGATTGGGGACAATGGCATCAATTCCCATCTCTTGTTTTCAAACTGCCCTTGAGTGTCAACATAAAACTTTTGTGATGAGAGATGCTACCGGACCCTCTAGAGAACAAATAAAAACACAGGCCGAGACAGAAAATAAATCTCTGCTAAATGGGGCTATTGTTGCAAACATTATAATGGGGTCTGGACTGTGGCCCAAGGCTGTTTAAAACACGTTTCACTGAGGTCAAGATGTGATCTTTTCTCCTGTCAGGACTTCAACCGGAACAAAAGCAGCAAAATGGAATATCAGAGCATACTCATCAAGCAAACATGAAAAACTTTCTCATGGCCTTGAAAAACTTTAAAGGCTGAAAATGAGAAATAAATGTGCTGCTTTTGCTATAATCATTTAAAGGGGCAATGAAGCTGTCGATTTTATTGTTTTATACTGTTGTCTGAGGTCTACTTATGATGTTTGCGTGGTTTTTACATTCAAAAACATCAAACGCAATAAGTAATAGGCTATTTTGTAACATGGATTAGTGGCTCTCTGGAGCAATGGTTCACACCCACTGCTATGATTGGATAGCTTCATTCCCTGTCATTACATGCGGGGAAATGTTTTAAAAACATTGATGTGTAAAAATAGCAGCCGAACACAAATATGTTTGAGCCACAAAAGATTCTGGGTGCTAAAGATGATACACATAAACGACAATATGTATAGTAAAGTAAAAACAAAAATTTAAACTCGACGTGACTAAATTACTGTAAACAACACAGTAAGCGTGCATCAGAATCTAAACCGCGGCTGATTAATCCTTATCAATAACTTTGTATATTTCTATTGTGCTTGTGAGATTGCTCTTACATACACGTAACGTTACATACCACAGTTATATAATAAAAAAGCTTTGTTGAGTGTTGGACCTTTCAAACGCAACTTGCCTTAATTACCGTATACAACACAGTAAGCGGGCATCAAAATCTAAATTGCGGCTGGTAAGTCCTTCCTTATCACTAACTTTGTATATTTTTTCCATTGTATTACAGTCATATTGTTTAAAATAAAATAATAAGTCAAAATAAAAGTCTCTCAGAAATTTTTTTTTAAAAGCCATTTTGGATACATTTCGCAATCTTTAAAAGGCATGTTTACTGATTGTTAAGACGCTGCATGGTTTGCTTTGCCCCTGGCCCACACATGTGTCACGCGAAGCTGTGGGCGGTGCTACAAAAGTGGTCGTTGCCTTTTGGGTTTAGAGGAGGTGTTTAAATTCTGATGTCACATTTCGGCACATTCCTGAACCGACCGTTTTCTTGGCTAGGTGCTATATTTCAGTAACAAGGACGTTTTGAGTTCTGAAGCTTGCAGGATGTTCATTTAAGTATGATGACCTCTTATATAACATAATATCAAGTTAAAATTTATGTTTATATTCACTGCCCCTTTAAAGAGCTATGTAAATAAACAGACATTTCTCTGAAATCATACATATTTAAACCTCTATTTTTATAAGCTAAATAAAAATGTGTTAAAATTCTTTCAATATTTTAGTAAGCACTTCATTTTAGCCTAGAAACTACACCTAGGCTGAAATATACACACATAGAGATGGGCCGATAAATCGGTCGATGATGCTGCTATGCTTCGCAATGAATTACGGTGAAATGCCGCTACATCCAAAAGCCAATCCAGAGGGCGCTCTCGTGCAGAAACTCAATATGCGCTGCAGAAAAAGAATCATTACACACGCAGCTTCAAGAAATGGCTTAAAGGGACAATAAGTAGGATTTTTTCCCCATCTAGTGGTAAAATTGTATTTTGCATTCAAACGAATAGTGCTCTCTAGCGCCTTGCTTTTGCAAATGCAGGGCTCCAGACTGCCACCAAATGGTGGCATTTTGCCACCAAAATTTGAGAGTGTGCCACTGAATTTTACATCCAGTCGCACATGTGCGACCAGTTAATTTGACCTTTTTTTTGTGATGCGACACTGAATTTAAAACCACACATTGTACTTTCTGCATTTCTCATTAAAGTATTTATAAGTAATACAGTGGAAATTAGTAGACATGTGACTATTTGGTTAGCGTGTTGATTTACAGTGTGTGCCCCCAAATTTTCTGGTTGCGCCCCTAAAATTTTCAGTTGGGGGCCACTGTGCTCCTAGTGAAAAAAGTTAGTCTGGAGCCCTGAAATGCGTGTTGCAACTACGATAGCCGTTATGTACTCGCTGAGCTCCTTGTTTGTTTCAGCTGGTTCAGGTGTTCTGAACGAAAATGTATTGCGGTAGGCTAGTGCTTTTTGTACCTCTCTGCTATTATAGTTTTTTTAATATGGCAAAATGACATGGAAACCTTCTAGGGCTTACCCATTCAATTTAAGAAGAAATTCTAAGTTTACAAAGAAAAGTCAGATCATTGGTAGAGGTCATGTGACACCAATGAGGATATATTTATGAAAGACATTGATTTTGATTAATAAATTACTTAAAAAACTACACATTATCCCTTTAAGCATATATTTATATTGCTGTTCTTCAAACCTTTTCAGGAACATTTTATGATAATAAAGAATATGTATAATGATTATGTTTGACGAGTGTTGCTTTTTCAAATGCATGTTATAAACGACTCAAACTAACTGATTTCAGATTGATAAGGACTTGCTACTGATCAAAAGCCATAGTACATGCAATAGCTGTGCATAATATCGGCTGTGCAATTCAGAATTGTTATCGGACAGGTATTATTAGTGTGTATCGGCATTTATCTTCCCATCCCTAAATACACGCTTCATAACTACAGATACACAAATGGTAAATCCATATACGTTCTGTTTATGTCCTGAAATGATTACATTTGTCCTTATCAGCAGCAGCCACAACTACAAAAATGCATGACTGTGACTCAACTGTGTTGTCCTTTAAGATCAATTATAATCTACCCTATATTTTTCAAAATAGCCCACATTTCAAACATGTGGAAGAAAATCTCAGAAAACCTCTCATGGCATGCCTTTCATATGGATGAGTTAGGAATGTCTGAAATCTCTTGGCTCTGACACTTACTGGATGTGACGAAAGTGACATCCGTACCACCCAAGGATAAAAATTCTGGAGTAAACATTTTGATAAGAGGAAATGGGTGAACAACTCCCTAACGTCACCCCAAATAAATGACTGACATGGCCCCATTACATGTGTGCAGGTATATAGTCAAGAAAATTATCCGCAGATTTGTTTGTTTTTTCCACAAAAAATCTTGCCCTCCACTATCTGCATCTATGATTTTTTTCACCTTAAGACACAATAAGTCAGGTTTAATCGCAGGTGTGTGCATTTTTTTGTGTTACTTGGTTAACAAACTTCAGTACTCAAAGGGTAACTGAATTGTAGCACCTTCAAATGTCTGTGCCAATAACCAGGTTATTCAAACCTCTAGTTACATATCAATGGTTTAACTAACTTAACTAACAACAGTTTAGCAATATTCTCTTTATGTTGTTGCAATGACGGCAGTTGACTAGAAAGAAAATCTGATTGCTATTGTAAGACTAACACATACTTTAAAACAAAGATGAAATGATTTTAAATGTTTGTTGGGGCAAAAACAAATCATAAAAAGTACCAAAATAATAAAGGCCTGGTTTCACATACAAGACTTAGCTAAAGCCAGGATTAGGCCCAAGTTACATTAAGATCTATAAGCATCTTTTATAAACATGCTTTAGAAAAAGACGTTACTGATGTGCATCTTGAGACAAATCAAATCAACTGGCATATTTTAAGATATGGTAGTGCAAGTTATTTTCAGATGAGACAGCTCAAACATGTATTTTAGTCTAGGACTACCCTTAAGCCTTGTCTGTGAAACCAGGGGGAAATGTGTTATATTACCACAGCAGGTATCTGGCTGATTTCCTTTCTAGCGTGTTCAGCAAAAATGGGATTTAAAGAGCACCAATGGTGTGATTCATGATTTTACATTACTTTTAGTGTGTAAGTGTGTATTAGTACATGTTAACGATATGCAAAAGGTACAAACCCCAAGGTAAACGATGACGTGAGTTATCGTTTCCAACGTAAATCACTTTTTGTGGCCTATAACAAACACACGGATTGTAGGCAACATTTTACTTTCTGGGACTGGTGATGTAGACAAGACCGAAATTATCATAATTCCTCCCGCTTCGGACTCACAGCCTGTATGTTAACTCCTGTTAGCAACCGAATCTTTCAAACATGGTAAGGGGTGTCACGTTTCTGGCTGACATCAGAGGTATTCAGGCCAATCACGACATACAGATTAGCTGGCCAATCAGGGACTCTGCACTTTTCAAATCCATGAGCTTTGTACAAAATCAGTGTGTTTTAGGAAGAGGAAATCTGGAGCTACAAAAATGGTATGCGGAAAATAATGTGTTTTTTAACCATAAACCATTCAAACACATTGTATTATACCAAATACACAACATAACGTTGTTTTTTTAGCAACGAAATAGGTGCACTTTACGCTTCCAACTGCAGAACACTTCTCTGTAGAACAGTGTTCTTCAACCCTGGTCCTGGAGGACCCCCTTCCGGAAGGTTTTAGATGTCTCCTTATTTGAAACACCTGAACCAACTCATCAGCCTCCTTCCAGAATGTCCCCCTAACTAGCTACTGAGTTAAATCAGGTGTGTTAATTAAGGAGACATCTAAAACTTTCTGGAAGGGGGTCCTCCAGGACCAGGGTTGAAGAACACTGCTGTAGAGATAAAAAAATTTAATTCTTATTGATTGTCCCTTTAACCAGCATGGCAACAGCACAGACCGACAGCACTAAGAAAAAAAAACTTTAAATAGCCTAGTACTCATAAAACTAGGCTATTTTCAGTCTTAACGGTGTAATCATTCAAAATAGATCTGGGAATGAGCCTAGAACTTGCAATACAATAATATATATTTGGGTCACAAAACGATAAAATGATCCTTCATGATTAAAGTACATACTCAAAACGGAAAATATTGCCATGTTTTATGGCCTTTTTTCTCTTTAATCTGCCCCGGACATTGGTCCTTTGCACAATTATATTCTTGACTCCTTTTGAGTTTCCATTCTGGTCTAACAGAAATAACAAACGCTCCAGTTGTTGTCTTCTCTACAGACTTTTTCTGAATGGTGTTCATGTCATTAAATGTTTGCCATGAGAACACTGATACAGTATCAAATATAAATTTCCCCTTGATTTACTCACCCTCAAGCAATCTGAGATACAAATGTCCATAATCTTCGGACGAGCACATTTGGAGTTATTTTAGTAAATGTCCTTGATTTTCCAAGCTTATAATAGAAGAAAACAGGGATCAGGAAACAACTTCTGATATTAAAACCCAAAATAGTGCGTCCATCCTTAATAAAGGACTTCTGTGGGTAATCGATGCGATATTGTATGAAAAATATCCAGGTTTTAAACTTTATAAACTGTATTATACAACAGTTCTTTCTGGTTCTCGAATCTGATTGGCTAAGAGCTATGCGATATTGTACTGATAACGGCACAGTAACTGCTTCACCTTTCGTATCATTCCGCCACCTAGTGAATGGAGGTCCTAAACAGGCTCATCTCTCTGAATGGAAAAACACAGATGCCCTGTTTTTAAACACTCTCCGTGTGTCTCATTAGTTCACTAGCTCATAAATCAGTCTGTGAATCCCCAATCGGAAGTTCCCTTTCAGTCGGTCACTACGACGTCACGTCGTGACCGACGAATTGGGAACTCGCTTAGAGAGACCAATCTGCTTCGAATACTACTAAAACGCCAATGAACTTGGCATTGAGATATTTGCATAATGCTGGCGCCGCCCCGCCAGTGCAGTATCTGCTACTGAGAAGCTACTTTCTGCTCTTCTGGGAACGGTTGCTGAAGTTGATTGACAAGCAGTACTGACACAGCGGACGCTCGCAGTATTCCACTGCTCTGCATATTTTTTGTTTTGAGTTTAGTGTGTGCGTTGCCTCTCCCTGTGCGCATCATCAGCTGAGCACCAAAAGAGTGATTTCCCTAAAGAGTGATACGTGAGAGCTCTGTGTCTTTTTAAAGACAGCCACTCTCTCGTATATTCGGAGATCAGCGTCCTTTTCAGGATAGCTTTTCCTCCGTGCGATCTTGGGTGCGAGATGTACAGGATTCCAGTGACGGTCACGAGCGCTGTCTTCGTGCTTGCGCATCGAGCACTCCGAGGCTGCGTTCGTGGGGAGCTTTTGTTCTCTCTGTGAGAGCATAAATCTCTTGGATTGCGGAGCCGACTGTCGTTTCTATGGGAATGACGTCCGCGCCTTTGCAGTGCTGAACGCCGCCATGGTGCGGCTGTCAAGCGCTCGCAGGACGCTCTTCGCATCACTACGCTGAGTAGGACGGAGGATGCGTCCTTCACCTACCGGCCTTCTCATCCTCAGCCGGTTGAGGCTCCGGTGGAGACTGCAGAGTCGTGTTCTGCAATTTTTGCCGAATCCATTGGACCTCCTTCTGGTCCCGTCACTTCTGCAGCATCAGAGGGGTGCCCATCTTTTCCCTCCGAGGCGGAGTCGTCCCGGAGATGGCGGCCGTGCCCGCTCGAGCGGCGGAAACGGTAGAGTTGGAGGGGTTAATACCTCTCCGCCCGAACCGTCCCGCCCATATGATTGGTATTTCGGAGCTGCCCGGGCCTCTACGGTCCTCACCTCCTGCCTTTCCCGACGGCACGAAGAGCTGACGTGATTTGCGGCCGTCTCGGCCGTTCAGCTTTCACCCCTCACCTCCCTCACCAACGGAGCCGCTAAGGACGGGGATCCCTTCAGTAGAGCGGGGGGTTGCGATGCAGCTGCGTTCCTGGAGGGACCACCCAACCCTTCCCTCCCGTGTTTGTATAGACAGTCGTCCGGTTACGGGCGCTGCCCATCAGGCATGCGGAGACGCGGCTTCAGCCCTGCACGTCATAATGTCACTGCAGGTTCACCAAGCGAAGGCTTTAGAGGTTTACGAGGGAAGCCGCGACCTTCAGTCGTGCGATGTCCACCACAGTGTTCAAGATCGCCACCTTTGGCTATGTCTGGCTTACATGACGGACGCAGACGAGAACAACTTCTTGAATGCTCCTGTCTCACAGACCGGCCTCTTCGGCGAGCCCGTGGAGTCGTACAGCTCCGCTGCGCAGACTGAGGCGATCTCCTAGGTCATGCCCCGGCAAAAGAGAGCTGCCCTTGGTCCACCACGCCGGCTCCTCAGTCTGCCTCTCACCGTCGGCGTCCTGCGGAGGCCACCTCTGTTCCCCTCCTCGGACCCCATCTCGGCAGCGCATGGGAACCGGTCGTCAGCAGCTCGCCCCGCCCGCTTAGCCGCTTCCCGTGAAAATCGGGAGTTTAAGTGGCCAGTAACGGGCGACCCGGATTGGCAGAGGATCACTCTTCAGGAGACGGTGATTCACTCCTTCCCCCGGTAGAGGGTCGGGTGGTAAATTCTTGGTTTGCATCTGTTCCACCGGCTGTCCAGCCGGTACCCACTTAACCACACATAAGAGTGCATTCCTCTTCCCTCTCCAGGTCTCCAGAGGATCGAAAGAGCCGTGAGCGGGCACACCAGCTCACCCTATCTCTCCTCTATCGCCAGCGGGTGTTTTTCCGGAGTCTGCGCTCTCCGCGCAGGAGACCAGACGACCGTCACCCTCAGCGGGCTCAGGTCAGTGTCACACACACACATACTGTAGATGTTTATGCTGTCACAGCAGACGCACCGGCAGTTTCACCTGTCTCGCTTCGCTGCCCCACCGCGGGTACTTCGGTAGTGTCGTTAATTCTCCTCGTACGGTCCCTGGATGCTTCGCTTCAGTTCCCAGCCCGTCTCGTTGAGTTTTACGCACTGTCCGCCTCGGTTACGAAATACAATTACCGGCACTCCCCCAAATTCTACGGGCATTCGTTTCACTATAGTGAAAGCGTCCGATGCACATGTACTGCGTGCAAAAGTCGATGTCCTGCTGGCGAAGGACATTTCGAGCCGGTCCCTCTTACCGAGAATGATGATAAGGTTTTTTCCAGCCTTTATCTCATATTACCCAAAATACGCGGTGGGTTACGACCGATTTATTTACGCACCGGCTCTACAAATGTGATCCTTTAGGATGATACGCCGAGGCTCGTATTTCAATATTCAGATCGGTTTGCAGCCTTAAACCTGTAGACGTGTACTTCATGTGTCCATCTCCCCTCGCCTTAGACCGTTTATTCGCTCTGCGTCATGGGGTGGGCATATTAATACCAAGTACACCATTCGAGCTGTCTCTCTCTCCCCGTGTTTCCATGAAAATGCTAGTCACGGCATTAAAATCTCCGAGAGAGAGCGTTGTTCGCATTCTGCTTATATTTACGTCAACTATAATGGCTCGTTCTTGGCAGACGTGCGCGAACACAGAGATTTAATGCTTCAGCATCTCGCTCGTTTAAGTCATCAGGTCAGCTGGGAAAGGAGCAACTTTGCCCCGTGCAGAGGATCTTTTTCTCAGTATGGAAATAGACTCGGTCGATTTATTGGCGTGTTTTACAAGAGCGCGCAATCAGTCAGTTCTGACTTGCCTCGGTTTAATTCGAGGGAAGTACGCGGTCTCTCTGAAACAATTTCAGAAGCTCCTGGCATATGACAGCATGCTGCAGCTGTGACACTGCTCGAGCTGCGTCATATGAGACCGCTTCAGCATTGGTTTTACGATCGAGTCTCGAGGAGAGCGTGGCGCAACGGCATACACTGTGTAACCATTACACCTGCGTGTCATTTCAATTTTACCCCGTGGCAGACCCAGCATTTCTTATAGCAAGATATGCCCCTGAGTCGGGTCTCCTGGCATTCTGTAGCACATACGATGCCCCCAGCACGGGATGAGCAGCCACGTATGACGGGCTTGCAGTCTCAGGGGTGTGCATAGCACCCCAACTGCCGCGAGCGGTGCACTGTATATCTGGGACTTGTACGCTCCGCTATGGAGATGCGAGGGAAGGATGTATTAGCCGACACCGACAACATTGCGACTGTTGCGTTATTTACCGTTAAGGCGGTTTTTGCGCTCTCGTCATCTGTCGCATCTCGCTCGTCATCTCCTCCTTTGGAGTCAGAAGCATCTGAGGTCCCTTCGTGCCATTCACATCCCGGGTACGCTCAATACAGCGGCTGACGCGCTTTCCCGAGCTGCGCGCACCGGCGAATGGCGACTCCACCCCCAGACGGTTCAGCTAATTTGGAAGAAGTTCGGTCGTGCGCAGATATATCTATTTGCGTCACCGGACGATACCCACTGTCGCCTGTTTTATTCACTAACCGAGGGCAGCCTCGGGGTGGATGCGTTGGCACACAGCTGGCCGCGGGGGACGCGCAAATACGCATTCACTCCAGTGAGCTTAATCGCACAGACACTGTGCAAAGTCAGGCAGGACGAGTAGAGCCTTTTATTAGTCGCCCCGTACTGGACGACCAGGAATTGGTTTTCAGAGTTAATGCTCCTCGCGGCAGCCCCTCCCTGGCGAATTCCCCGGAGGAAGGAGTTTCTTTCTCAAGGAAGGGGCACATTTGGCACCCGCGCCCCGACCTGTGGGATTTCCATGTATGGTCGTTGAGTGCGCGCAAGGTTTAGGTGATTTATCGCAAGCGGTATCTAACACCATCGACGCGGTACGAGCACCGTCCACAAGACGGGCTTACGCGCTTAAATGAAACCCTTTTCGTCACCTGGTGCTCTTCGCAACGCGAGGACCCCAGAGAATGCTTAACATTGTGCTTTTATATATCTTCAACATAGGTTAGATGGTAGGCTGTCACCCTCCACCATTAAAGTTGATATCGCCGCTATTTCTGCTCATCACTCACCTATTAACGGCAGATCAGTTGGCCAGCATGATTTGGTTATTAGATTTTAAGAGGCGCTCGCAGGCTAAACCCCTCGCGCCCTCCCTCTATTCCTCCGAGACCTGTCCATGGTGCTGAAGCCCTACTACAGGTACCGCGGTCGAGCCTTTGCAGTCTGCGAGTCTGAAGCTTTTGTCAATGAAAACTCTGACCCTGCTAGCATTGGCCTCCGTGAAGAGAGTAAGGGATTTATATGCATTCTCTGTTGACGATTCGTGCCTTCAGTTTGGTCCTGCTGTCTCACTGAGACCCAGACCAGGCTACGTGCCCAAAGTTCCCACCACTCCCTTCAGAGATAAGGTGGTGAGCTTGCAAGCGCTGCCCCCCGGAGGAGGGCAGACCCAACCATGGCTTTATTATGCCCCGTACGAGCGTTACGCATCTACGTGGATCGCACACAAAGCCTTAGGACCTCAGATCAGCTCTTTGTTTGTTATGGTGGTCAGCAGAGAGGGAAAGCTGTCACTAAGCAGAGGATGTCTCATTGGATAGTTGATACTATCGCCCTTGCTTATAATCTGCAATTCATTGTCCATTTAATTTGAGAGCTCACTCTACTAGAAGTGTTGCCTCATTTTGGGCATTCGCTCGTGGTTCCTCGCTAACAGACATCTGCAGAGCTGCTGGTTGGGCGACACCTAATACGTTCATTAGATTTTACAGTGTTCGTGTCGAGCCTGTCTCCTCTCGTGTCCTTTCCTCGTTAGGGGGAAGCACAGGGAACAGGCTCGCAGGTCGGCTTGCAGCCTCCGACTGCTGCTCCAAACTGAGCTCAGTATGAAAGGCCATCGAGGCAAAAATGCGTAATAATTTGTTTTGCCTTCCTCCGCTGCCTTGGCAGCCTGATGTTGCGGAGCATCCGCTGCCAGCCTTTCACTAGCTGCATCCTCGCGAACCTGTGTTTGGCTCGGGCATCCACATTGCGTCCCACCGGGTTCCTTTGTGAGTATTTTTCCGTGGGGTTAATCCTACTAGCCCACGTTTCCCTCAGCAGAGCACTGCTTTGCTTACACAGCCACGGCTGTCATTTATACCTCAACTACGGTTGACTTTCGCCCACCAATAGCCCTTAACGGGGCGGTGGCTTCCGCAGCGTCCCTATACCGCTCAGATAGGGCGCTTCCCAGTCGCTGGCACTACTGTGGGTTAAAGGAACATCTAGTGCCCGGCCTTCTGCCTTAAAACCTAATTCTCCTTATCCTTAAGTGGAACCGGAGGGCTTTACGCAGACACTGGAAGAGGTCAGCCCTCAGTGGCGTTTTGGTAGGGATTCCCAATTCGTCGGTCACGACGTGACGTCGTAGTGACCGACTGAAAGGGAACGTCTCGGTTACGTATGTAACCCTCGTTCCCTGAAGGAGGGAACGGAGACGTCACGTCCCGTCGCCACAGGGCTGCTCCCTGCTGTTTATCGGCCGGTCACACTTTCCGGCTTTCTCAGCGAAAAAGAAGCTGATTTCTACATTTGCACCTGTGGCTTATATACGCACCTGGCGGGGCGGCGCCAGCATTATGCAAATATCTCAATGCCAAGTTCATTGGCGTTTTAGTAGTATTCGAAGCAGATTGGTCTCTCTAAGCGAGTTCCCAATTCGTCGGTCACGACGTGACGTCTCCGTTCCCTCCTTCAGGGAACGAGGGTTACATACGTAACCGAGACGTTATTATTCCGTCAAAGATCAGCGCTCTCGGAAGTTATTATTCCGTCAAAGATCAGCGCTCTTGGATGTTACGTTAAAGTTACTGGGATTAATGTCTTGTCACATCGTGTGGACGATTAACACTTGGAAAGAGGAATACAAACATTTGTATTATTTATTTAATCGCGACGTGTCTATTAAAACATGTTATGAGATATCGCCACTGATATATTTATAAGCAGCATGCAAAAACATCTCTCTGACACTTATAAAAAAACTTTTTATATAGTACTGACAAGAACGAAGTCTAATAATAACCGAGTGCTCGTATCGCGTTAAGATGAAATGGTAAACCAATATTAACATTACTATTTTTAGATTAAAGAGAAAAAAGGCCATAAAACATGGCAATATTTTCCGTTTTGAGTATGTACTTTAATCATGAAGGATCATTTTATCGTTTTGTGACCCAAATATATATTATTGTATTGCAAGTTCTAGGCTCATTCCCAGATCTATTTTGAATGATTACACCGTTAAGACTGAAAATAGCCTAGTTTTATGAGTACTAGGCTACTTTAAAGTTTTTTTTCTTAGTGCTGTCGGTCTGTGCTGTTGCCATGCTGGTTAAAGGGACAATCAATAAGAATCGATTAGTAAAGATAGCGCCTGTTTGAACGTTTGCTTAGTGAGATTCGGTACGTATGAGAACCAAAGCATGAGCGGACGTCAGTGTTCACTCGCCCCGCTGACCACCGCCCTCTCTGGGCTACATCTCTGACAGGGATTCCCTTGCTCTGATATACGCCTTGTTTGTTTTTGATGGTCAAAATGAGATCAAATCAGTCTGTGAATCCCCAATCGGAAGTTATTATTCCGTCAAAGATCAGCGCTCTTGGATGTTACGTTAAAGTTACTGGGATTAATGTCTTGTCACATCGTGTGGACGATTAACACTTGGAAAGAGGAATACAAACACTCATTTTTTTCTGGAGCTGTATCTCTTATCAGAACGCGAAAACACAGTGGAACTGCAGGTAAGCACCGCAGCTTTTAAATGTGGACATTGATTATTTATTTAATCGCGACGTGACTATTAAAACATGTTATGAGATATCGCCACTGATATATTTATAAGCAGCATGCAAAAACATCTCTCTGACACTTATAAAAAAACTTTTTATATAGTACTGACAAGAACGAAGTCTAATAATAACCGAGTGCTCGTATCGCGTTAAGATGAAATGGTAAACCAATAGTAACATTATAGAAGTATAGTTTTATTAACTTTTACCTCGAGCCAAAACAATAACAACACAAAAGACACTAAATATGAATAAGAAAACAAGTAATAGTTTCATCATGACACCAAATACTGCTGATTTGATCTCATTTTGACCATCAAAAACAAACAAGGCGTATATCAGAGCAAGGGAATCCCTGTCAGAGATGTAGCCCAGAGAGGGCGGTGGTCAGCGGGGCGAGTGAACACTGACGTCCGCTCATGCTTTGGTTCTCATACGTACCGAATCTCACTAAGCAAACGTTCAAACAGGCGCTATCTTTACTAATCGATTGCAGATTTAAATAACATACATATACATTCTCGACTGAACTAATCTTAAAATTGCACTTTGTGACCAAGAAATTTTAATATTTAAAAATGGCGAATCCGTCCATTGATTTAATATGAGATTCAAAGCAGCCGAAAGTGTTACCTGTCATTCTGGCCGCCCTCAAATCCGTGGCGGAAGAAGTAGTTCTCAAACAAAGAGGCTTTTAAAATTACTCCGTTGTTGTTTTCTAGTTTTCGTTTTTCAAACGTGTGCCGTCGAACTGTTGTATAAAAGCTATATCGCTATCGGAGTCGTGTGATATAGCTCTATATCATCACGGCTGTGATTGCCTACGGCCTCGTGCCTCTGGCCTAATCACAGCCGTGATGATATAGAGCTATATCACACTCCTACTCGAGCGATATTGCTTAAATAACCAGCTTAACTAAGCCATCTTGGACTCATGCCTTTCACGAGTCACTGTGCAATGTACATGGCAACCAATGCTCACACTAAAACTCTCTCTTGTGAATCGCGTAAGTCCAAGATGGCGCAAGTTATTACAATTCAAAAATCTGGATATTTTTCTTACAAAATCGCATCGATTACCCCCAGAAGACCTTTATTAAATCCTTGGAGCCATGTGGATTACCTCTGTGATGGATGAATGAACTTTTTGGGGGGTTAAAGTCAGAAGTTTTTCCCTGATCCCAAATTTGTTCGTCTGAAAGATGATGGACATATGTATCTCAGATTGCTTGAGGGTAAATCTTGAGGTAATTTTGCTATCTGGCTGGAGGATCCCTTTTAAAAAAAGAAATCATAATTGAAAGCACAGCTTTTACTGTTTTTTGGTACGATGATGATATTCTGGCACATAGTTAGGATGAATGCATAATTTGTTTAGGCTTGATTGCACACAGACACTATGGATAATTTAATCAAAACGGCCAAAAAAAGTTGCATAAGTGTCAAACTACAGTATACAGACTGGATATTTTAAACTGCAATTATCTGTCCACACTCAAAAACCATGAACAGTCTCGCCTCAAACATTTAACACCTGTGAGCTCAATTATTTCATAAATATTAGAAGTAAGTCATGTAATCAATCAGAAAAAGTTCAATTCAAGCCAATAAGAAACACAGAAACACATGAATGGTCATTGATTCAGTGTGTATAATGAGTCATAGGTTAAGACTACTGCAGTCTGATCACAAGTGTCTGGTCCTGGAGACATTTGAACAAGTGTCATCTCGATAAAACCTCCGCTTTCATTAAAATTCCCTGCCGCCTGACTGACATTTACATTGCAGCACTACAAAAGATCTTACATTACAGTTTTAATGTAAAATCTACTTTGCAACATTTCAATGTGTCAAAGGACACTTGTACTCTTCATTCCTGTCTTCCTGATACAGAAAGCTGTTCCTTTAAAGGAATAGTCTACTCATTTTCAATATTAAAATATGTTGTTGCCTTAACTGGGAATTGTTGATGCATCCCTCTGTCGTCTGTGTGCGTGCGCGTGGGCGCTGGGGCGCGCTGCGACGCTTCGATGGTATTTGGCTTGGCCCCATTCATTCAATGGTACCATTTAGAGATAAAGTTAGATGTGACCAAACACATCAACGTTTTTCCTATTTGGGACGAGTGGTTGTGCGAGCAAGTTTGGTGGTACAAAATAAAACATAGCGCTTTTCTAAGCGGATTTAAAAGAGGAACTATATTGTATGGCGTAATAGCACTTTTGGGAGTACTTCGACTCGGCGCAGTAACACCCTCCCTCTCCCATTATGAGAGTGAGAAGGGGAGCGGACTTTTCGGGCGAGTCGAAGTGCTCCCAAAACTGCTATTACGCCATAAAATATAGTTCCTCTTTTAAATCCGCTTAGAAAAGTGCTACGTTTTATTTTGTACCACCAAACTTGCTCGTATAACTACTCGTCTTAAATAGGAAAAACGTTGATGTGTTTGGTCACTTCTAACTTTATCTCTAAATGGTACAATTGAATGAATGGGGCTAAGCTAAATGCTATTGAAGCGTCGCAGCGCGCTCCAGCGCTTACGTGCATGCACACAGATGATAGAGGGATGCATCAACAATTCTTAGTTAAGGTAATAACATATTTTAATATTGAAAATGAGTCGACTATTCCTTTAAGCTTAAACATACCTTGGCTGTGTCTAAAATCGGAGACTCTCTTGCGTAGGTACTTATTTTAAAAAGGTAACAAGCTCAAAAGATGATGTTCAATGTAGTTCGATGAATGTGTGTAGTATGAATGAAATCTGGGCATACTTCGTTCACTACACTAGATTCGCCATGTTGTCACTGTCATGTCACGTCATCTTTATTCACAAATCCTCTCCAATAGCCTCATGAGAGAGTCAAGTGACCACGAATGCACACTTTAGAATCCAACCGGAAAAGTAGGTCATCTGGGTACATTCGCCTACCCTTTAATGAGAAATATGAATTTGGACATACTTGTCACTTGCTGTTTGTCGTAGCTATATAGGATAGTACGTGGTTTCAGATACAGGTCTTGTTTCCACTGATGTTGTATCTATTATTCAGCTGTTACAGTAGTATATCTTGAAAGGAATTCAACAAATGCTTACCTTGAGTCTAGTCATAAATGATGTTTTGAGAAGACCAGCAGTGATGGAAGTAAATAAACAGCGACTTTTGTTACAGTTTCAGCTAAATCCTTCTCAACTTGCCCCATATGTTTGTTCTCATTGTCGCAAACGGAAATACCAATGACACATTTTTTTTACCTCACGGTTAGGGTTCTAGTGGACCAATCACAGCGCTTATGGTCCGGGTAGAACTGACGCGCTGTTAAAAATTGTTGCAGTGCACGTCAGGCTACACAGAGGCTGCGTATAACCTACGACGTAGATCCTTACGCACGACTATAAATTGGACTTAAGGCATCCATCATTCACTACAGTGTTAATTTTAATCAAAATAAAAAGACTTGTGCTTGCAATCTCGCCTCCATCTCAGTGTTTGATATTAAAGTACTTTTTGTACAAAGCCAAGTAACAAAGTTTAACCATGTAAATCAATTTAAAATGCATTACACAAAGACTGAAGATAGATGTATGCTTTCATGCTGGCATCCAGAAATATCTTGACATCTTGTTAGTGATTTCATCCAGCAATCAAACCTATTCCATCTTAAAACGTAAAATTAAATTGTCAAAAAAAATTGTAAAAGCTTTGGGGAACAGTGAAAACACACAATGAATTTGTCAGTGACGGGAAGCTTTTAGTATTAAACACGCACACACCTACCGCTCAATGACCAAGCATGGCTCATTGATTACCTTATCAGAGAAATGTCAAAATGCTCACCCATTTCTATTTCTGTGCGGGCTCAATGAGGGCCGCTCGACAGCACTTCTGCCTAAAAAGATATTCAAATGACACAAGCTATCTCTCAACGACAACACTACAACAAACTAACAAAACACAAGGAAAGGCCAATGCAGTGCTAATAGACGCGGTGCCCGTGCCTGAACCCGAACATCATTCATACAAACGAAAACTATCAATTGTGTGAATCTCCTCTATTAATAGCAGAGTATGTGTGTGTGTTTAGTGGTTTATGATGAGAAATGTGCCATTTCCTTTACCATTACCCTGCCAGATTAAAAATGAAAGGATTACCGGCTTCAGTAACAGTCTGCCAGACCTATTTTAGACCTCATTTTATTTTCTATAAGAAAAAAGCTGCATTAAAGCGTGCGTACGTGAACGCAGGGATCTGAATAGCTGGTAAATGTGAATTATGTTCCTTTATGTGACCATCAGCCTAAGCCCACTCACCATTACATATGACGATCTCAGATCCAATCAAAACGTCAGCTTCCTCATTAAACAATTTTTCCAAATGAAACCATTTTTTGTTCAAATAACACTAGTGGGATTTAAACTTATCTGGTAAAGAAAAGGTCAGTGCGTCTATGTCAGAATAAAGGTTTCATTATCTTGTATATTATATTGTGTTATCAAGTATACTACACTTCAACAGCAAACAAGCAGAAATAGGCCAAGAGAAATAAAACAGTTATTGTTGATCTCCTATTTCCTTTAGTGAAAGGCCAGATCTGAGCCAGGATTTAGCCTTCATTGTCTTCATTGCACAGAGAAAAGAGCAGAGTTAGGATATAAAGGGCCAAAGGAACAGACTACAGTGCAAACGGAGAAGTACAACCTGGAGACACAATGCTCGCTGTACAATATCATATCGTCAGACAGCGATACAATGCCTTGAACGCCACAGATAAGGCGTATGTGATGTGAAGCCAGGGCATTTCAGAAGAGCTTAGTGTTTTGTTGAAGGTTACAAATCTGTATGGGACCTGGAGAAAGAGATCATGCCGGGTAAGAGGAAAAGAAAGATGGACACAGTGCTGCGATAAAACAAAAGCAGCAGTAAACACAGGCGAAAGGGGGCAGTCAAAGGAATAGCTCATGTCTTTCCAAAACCATATGACTTTTTTAAGGGCTGCAACTAGCGAATATTTTCATAATCGATTAATTGGGTGATTATTCTTTCGATTAATCGACTATTTGGATAAAACATAAATATTTGCTCATAAATTTTTTACTTGTAGCTAATACGGAGTTTTACTAATATAAACTTTTTGATTTTGACATTTTATGCCTTAAAAAAAAAAGTTTGTGCAGCTTTTAAATAGTAAAACATTTTTAAATGTCAAAATATAAATAAATTAAACAAATTGATTCTTTAGGGATGTGCTGAGGAAATTTTGCCACAGATTAATAAACTCATTTTAATCTTCAACTTTATCTTTTGATGAAAATCACCTTATCCGTTATTAACAAAATAAATCATTCATATGATATGAAAGTGGCATACAGTAATTAAAACCTAGATTTACCCCATACTTTAAATAGATGCTTAGTTTATGGATCATACTAGTTTTATAAAAACCAACAACAATTAAACGGATAAAAACTCACTTATATTAAAGGAAATTAAATTCCTAACCAGCATTCGTTTGCGCTTTTGCTTCCATAATTGTCATGTCAGGGTGTAGGGGTGTAACGGTACGCAAAAATCACGGTTCGGTGCGTACCCCGGTTTTGAGGCCACGGTTCGGTTCATTTTCGGTACAGTAAGGGAAAAATGCAAACATTAAACTGCAGGTTGTTTATTACTATAAACTTTTTTACAATTTGTTTACACTTTTTTAAACACTTTTTATTAAAATATAATATACAAAATATATATAAAATGAAAAAAGAATAAATAAAATACTACTGCAAAGTTCTTTTTTACATTATTTTATAACAGTAGGTAACTCTTTTCTTAACCTTCTCTTAAACTTTTTCTACTTAAACCTTGCACTAAACTAACAAATTCAATTCCTGAATACATTTATGAACTATTAGCCTACATTTTGCCACCAAAAATGTTCTGTTTTGATTTATTTTGGATTGTTTAACTCACAGAATTGAATTGGCTATGTACCATCTCTGTACAAAAATAATATTACTGCTCTATGTGTAACTGCATAGCAAGCAACATGATGATATACTTATTATACACTCATTTTAAGATTAGTGAGTTGCATACATAGCCATCTTTGATCTTTTGCAAGTTTCTCCTAATCTTTGCTTGTGTCGTCATTGTAAGCTGTGACTTTACTAACGAACCCCTCCGCAGCTGAGTAACAGCTGAGTAAGCCCGGGTTACAGCTCTTCTCTGTCCCGACCAGCTGATCGCATTGTGACAATGATATGATTGACGTGAGGTGCAGATGAAAAATCTGATCACGCATTCCTTAATCTCGCTGTCACAGAAAGCACGTCTCATGATTGCGTAGCAACGAAAGACGTGCATCCTCTCACGCACTTTTGAAAGAACAAAACAGCGCGTTGACACGCGTTTAACATGCGCTTTTAGACACGCATGTTTTTTTTAGACACAATAATCAAACGAATATACAACTAATTAAATAAAAATCTTTCTGCGGGCCGAATTATGTTATATGTTTGACAGAAGATTTGCGCTGAACACGGAGACTTACGACACTTAATATGTTCGTGTGGAAACCCATGTATTATGTTCCGCACAGGCGCACATAAAAGATTGCATTCGGCCTTTCGTTGCACGTGTGCACCGTGAACCGAAACGGTCCGATACGAATACAAGTACCGTTACACCCCTAGTTGCCACATCCATGTAACAAAGCCAGCCCAAGGGAATTGCCATTCAAAATTAGTCCAAAAGCATCCCAATGGTTATTTACACTCCAAGTACCAACAAATAATGAACCAAATCCCTCCATTTCTAACCCTCAAAAAACCATCAACCCGCAGAAACTGTTTTAAAGTAGCCCAATTCAGAACTTTGTCGAAAGGCCAAGGACCTGGCAACGCTGCCTTGCTTTAAAGGTCACGTTCTTCCTGATCCCATTTTTCAAACTTTAGTTACTGTGTAATGTTGCTGTTAGAACATAAATAATAACTGCAAAATGATAAAGCTCAAAGTTCACTGCCAGGCGATATATTTTCTTTAAGAGACTTCACCTTTTAAAGCCTACAGCGAACGGACGGTTTGGACTACAGCCCTCTACTTCCTGCTTTAATGACATCAATAAAACAGTTTTTGATTAAACTCCACCCACAGGAATACGTCAGTCGCCAGTTAAGCTCAAACGATTTTGGCTAAGCTAAGCTGCTGTTGAATCACATCACGCTAAACAAACTACACAATCAGAACTCAATACATATTTCTGAAAAAGGGACTTCATAGAACAAGGAAGACATCAGCAGTGAAAACAGCACTATACAGATAAGTCAATTATGTGAAAAATAATGTGTTTTTTTACAAGTGAAACATGAACACATGTTATATAGCTGGTTGTGCAGTTACAATAAGCGCCTGATAAACGTGCAGCTTGCGTTGTATGAAGAAAACAGTGCTTGACTTAAATTATAAGGGGACAGCTCGCGCTGTATGAAGCTTGAGCATTTGACGTCACAGACTAGGGCTGAACGATACATCGAATTTTCATCGTCATCGCGCTATGAACTCACGCGATGAACACATCGCAACAGACAGCTTTGACGCGATGAATGAAGGGAAAAACGGTAAGCGCATGTAATAAACGTTTGACCTATCACGTTTAGTCCTGAAGACATGGTTTGCGGGTTCATGCTATTAGGCCAATCAGGGGAACCCCCAAGTCAGCTACGCTCAGATTGATTCGTGAGGTGTCAGTTGCAACGCTGTGCCTGTTAGCAAAAACGATGGCGGAGGAAGGAGAGAAGAGTGAGGAAAATGTGTCGTCAGACAGACGAAGACCTTGTGGTGAAAATGAACAGCACTTCAGCTATATCATGGAATTATTTTGGATTTTGGAGAGATGACGCCGCAAACACAGGTACTGTGGAAGCGGTGATTCACATATTGTGTCTATTGTGCGCTCAAGTTCATTATTTCAAATGTAGGCGCGCAGTATGTGCGCTCGGGAAGCACCGCGGCCGCATTACGCATAGTGCATAATAAACATTAACGATCACTTATCGAACTGTCATTATTGTTTTACCGAGGAAATTTATATTGAAAAATTATTGTTATCGAATTATCACCTAGCACTCTTCCCAAGTATATCAGACAACTCTTCAGGATAATGTGAGAATGTGGTAATAAAGACATGAAAGATCCGAATTTTTGGTGTAATTATTATTTGATGATAATCAGATCACATTTTAAGACTAATTTATTCAGAAAACCATGAAATTCCAAAAGGTTCACATACTTTTTCTTGCCACTGTTCATCCTGGGGTGTATCACACATTTACATTATATTTACTTTAGTCATTTACCTTTAATCTTAAGCTAATTGCAAACAAGCAAAATCACGTGCAACATTAGCCTTATGTGTAAAGTAAATCAAATTTATTTATTCACTAAAAATCATTCATTCTTAATTGAAAGCTTTTTGCATTGAAAACAAAAACAAATGCATTCCTCATTTTTTTCCCCATAAAAATAAATTCACATAGATTTGTAAGAACACAAAGGCAAGAAATGAGGACAGAATTATTTCATTTTTTTTTTGTTGAACTATTTCCTTAAATAGAAAGAGAAATGATGCTGATATAACAACAAAGCACAATTTCTTTTAAATTCAGTACTAAATCTATTTCTCTTTAATACACTGACAACAAATATGTTTCAAATTCTTGCACACTATTGCACCAACCTCTCTACTCAAAGCTGTGCATTTGTAAAGCTAAAACCCCCAAACTTTGACAAGTTCACAAACAAACATCGTTCATCAGCTTGTTCCTCTGAACTGTCATGCACTGGTACCCTACAGTGGTTGTGCTCATGTTGCTAGGATACGCAGCATCCAGTGTGAATCACTACAGGCGTGTTATTGGTGCAGCAACTGACACTCGTATGCGTTGCACCACTCCATACAGTCTGCACTAAAAATACCCCTGCATGCCAGAAAAGTCAGACACACAGAACAGCAGGGCAGGTAAAAAATGCCTATTATTATTATTATTATTATTATACCTATAACAAAGATTTACATGGTCAAAACAATAATATTATTAAATAACAAATTAAATGTATCATGCATAAACATGCACATACATTTTTAATGGATCTGTAACATCTTTGTAATTACTTTTCTCAACTTTTTTGGAAAATTATTAACTAAGGCAAACTTAACAAAAATGAAGTAAGACTAATTTTGACAGAACGAATAAAGGCAAATGTGTTAAAAAGCACAAACGCAATAATTATTGTTACGTATGTCAACACAGCCCAAGTGAGAAACGAAAAATGTCTCCATTAAATCATTAGTGAACACAGAGAAATGTTTTAACGTAGAGCTGAAATAACTATGAACAGCAGAAACCGTTTACGGCTGAAAATGAGGGGGAATGACTGATGCAAATGATGCATGAAAGAGTTCTGATGACACAATATGCGATGAGTAATATCTCATCATCAGAAATGACACTACAGCAGGGACTCTGTTGCTTACTGACGTCATACAGGTGGGAGGAGTTAAATATTTCATAACAAACACAACACTCCTTCATAGCCCAACACTACCATACTTGCTGCGTTACTTTTAGTTCTGTAAAATCATGATTAATGATTCAATATTGCAATTACACAATGCCGAAAAAAAAGCTTGCAAACAGTTTTTAAACTTCGTTTAGCTTGATTTATTGACACGACTGACTGCTAATACCAAGAGCGTAAAACTTCATTATCTGGTAAATAGTAAAAAACGCTGACATTCTCCTAACAACATTCTCATAAATTTTAAAGTCGACTTAATGTGTGTTCCGTGTAACTTATTAAGTACGTCATAACGTTTTAAACGATGCGCGTTCTTCTTATTATAGTGACACAAGAGTTGCTGTGTACACACCATGCACTGCCTGCACGTCATAAAGAATGAAACCACTTCAATACACATCACAAGACCGAAATAAAACACTGATAATGAGAGCTCTTAGCTCTGAGTTTCAATGCATAAGAAATCAAACTTACGCGTCTGTCAGTGATGCCCCGTGTATAACTTCGCTTGCGCCTGCACCTTCGATGGAGCGCGAGGAAGTGTCAACCCCACTGCCGCGAACATAAACACAGTCCAAAGCTGACGAAGATCCCCGAAGCTTGTCTGCTGAACTCTGTTGTGTTTTGTGATGATCCGGTGCACGCAATAGTGCGCGATATAAGCAGGTGTCTAATCGGTAACTAGAAGAGCCAGTATGCAGCATCTGCGCTGTCAAAGCGGAGGTAAACACTAGGCATTATGGGAACCTGGAGGAGCAACGTGCTTTACTCACGCGGGGTAGCCCACAGCGACATCTACAGGGTGTATATAATGTTTAAAGAAGTAGTTCAACCAAAAGTTCACGCTTCCTCATTTTATCCCAAATATGCATGACTTACTTCAGCTAAACACAACGGTTATTTTTAAATGACATGCCGACTTTATTTGGTTTTGCAATGCAATTGAATGGTCTCAGTCTTGCGGCCAAAAAATACATTAATTCTTTGTAACAGTAATTAAAATGTTGTTATTTAAACCCTTTTTAAATATAAACATAAATGCTACGTTTCAGACAGCTTGGATTTAGTATATTTCCCACCTAAACCCAGAAATATGTCTCTTTTACTGTAAAGCCCCCATAAAATTATAATTTCCTTGTAGTCTTAATACGTTAGGCTTAAGAATAAATATAAACTGGTATGGTCCAAAACACTGACAAAATTTTCATACAGCAAATATAAGCATTTAAAATTTAGTTTGACACGTGCGCTAATAAAATCTAGAATTTTTATGACATCACCCCCTTCAGATTCTCATCGAATTTCCTGTCCAATCAAATGCTCTTTAGATGCTGAAGCGTCCTGCCCTCTACATTTTGTTACAGTAGGTGTTTCTCAATGTAAAGGAAGGATCCCCGGAAGGCAGAATATTGAGGATGCTACGTCATCGACATCCGTCGAAGGACTGTTCCAATGTCGAGGATCCTTGGAATTTCAACCAAGGACTGAATCCTTCGTTCGAAAAATATCCCATATACAGGAAAGGATGCATATGTGTAGCCTTCGCGCTCTGAAATCACCCACAATCCTCTGCGTGCAGCGCCGAAAGCACACATTTTCACTGACGTAATGACGCGATGACGAGCACTTGCTAGCCTGTTCCATTTACGTGTTCTCTAATTTCTAAAGAGGAGCCTCGTCTTGGAAGGACTAGTCCTGCCAAGGAAGTATCCTTGAAATTGAGAAACACCTAGTATGTCACTGTGCCATAAATGATACACTATTGGTTATTTAAAAAAAAGGGGGAGGGTCTTCTCAATAGTTATGTTGTGACTTACTGTTTCAGTTAAACTGACGTCAGCACATCAAATAATAGGTCTGTTCGAGATCGTCCGGCGCTGCGCAGACCGATCGGCGAGGTTTGCCGCTTGCAGTCGAGGGAGGAACTGAAGACGGAGCCGTCAAGCTGGACACCTGCTGCTTGCCGTAGTGACGTGTGCGCCGTGTTTCCTTGTTTTTAATCGCGAATTAAGTGAATTAGATGCTGAATTTGATAAAAAAAAAACTTTTAATAAAAAGTTGCAACCAGAAACATTTTATATTGAATATTTGAATTGCTGCTTATACTGTATACCCGAAAATAACGGGAAACAAACCTGTATTATTAAAATACCAATAGAGTTTGTTATTTTCATTTTTATTTTATTACAAGGCACAATATAACATATTTATGCATATTAACATGTTTTTTCTTGTTTTAAAACATGAATTTATAATGTTTATTAGTGGAACTAAAGGTTGGATTAATCTTGAAACGCACGTGATCGTTGTCATCAGTGAGGCGACCAATCACGAAAAGCTGTTTCGTCATCACAACTCCGTGCAGCCGCTCTGGAGAGGCTGCACCGGCTGAGCGAGCCGGCTACTCAAAATCCAAGCCAAAGAACAGACAGAGCCAGAGATCAGAGCCAGAGATCTGGCGAGAGAGAGCATGAATGAATTCCAAACTATGTTTTTGTGCCACTTCGAGAAGGGAAACTTTCGTCCCAGATAAAAAGAAAATGACGTTGTTTTCACAAGTGTATTTTTAGTGCCCACACAATTGCGCAACTCTCTGCACAATAAAGGGCTCTGATCTTCAAAGGGAATATGGCATAGGGATGATCACTTCCAATTGGAATTCTCCCCATAACTGACAAGAAAAATTAGTCGGAATGTGCACAGGCTAATAACGACAGACTAAACAATTAAATAAATGTCGGTTTTCACAAAAATAAGTTTATTAAGCTCTCGTCTAGTGATTATTACGCCAGAATGAGAGTATAGTTCCTAGCCATATCTTCCTAGAAAATCGCAACTTTTAATTTTCCGCCTGTCTTAGTACATGATGTAACTACAGAAGAGTCAAGTTTTAAATAGGAAACATATTGAAACTCGTTTTAGCGTGATGCTAATGGTCTAATCAGATTAAATGGATTGTGCTAAGCTATGCTAAAAGTGGTACCGCCAGACTCGGAGATCAGCTGAATGGATTCCAAAACTGTAAAAGTCAAATGTTTAACTCTAGGGGAGTTCAAAAATAAGTGTCCCTTTAATGGTCTGGCTTGTGAACAAATACCTCGTTGAAAATAAGAAACGTTTTGGTTTCCTAAAGACAAGGGGAGACTGCGATCATACATCAACGCTATGTAAAGGGAGGTTTGGCAGCCAGTCTGTAAAATAGTTACATTATTTTACACAATAATGTTAGTTAAGTCGTTTTTGATATGCTTTAGCTATGATTTGAACTAGGTAATCTTGTTATTTATTTTGCTTGTTATCAGAAATAAAATACTCTAAAATAACTCTATCGTTTTTGATTCTTTGTGAAAGTTTACCGGAAGTTAAGTTTGTTCCACAAAAGCTGTTTATGTTGTTACTGCCGAAACCGTCTATACACAAACACAAGCAGCTATACAGAGTCTGATAGCTTAGGCAGTAATAATTAATCATCACAAAGTTTTCAAAACTAAAAACATAAAGAATCTAATGTGCTTCTGAAACAAAGCAGAGACCACGAGGCCAACAAGCCCTGAACAGATCCCAACACTGGTGATTTATTGCTCTCCTGTGCTCTTTACTCCTGTAGCTGGAAAAGAGTCCATAAATCCCATTGTTATATTCTCGGCCACAAGCTTGTAATTCTCTAAAAGAAATCATTTTTAAATGTTTTACTACTCTTTATTGCTCAATGTTGCCTCATCAAAGGTAACAATAGTAATAAATAAGATTATTAATATAATACAGTACGTGAACATATATTCAGCAGCAGAAAAGAGGCGCTTTTTATCCCTATAGGAGAAGATTTATGGCATGAAATCACACAAGGCTGGAGTGACGGATGAGGCAGAAAGGAAGTAAAAACAAAAGAATAAACCTATGCTGCTAACACAAAGGATTTTATGCAAACAATTATCTTCATTGGTCATGCATGTCCATAAACAATGCCACGGTGGGACACAAAACAATTCAAAACAAAAAACAAACAAACAATTCAGCCTCATTAGAGTGACTGCAAACTGTGAACAAATATATGCATCTATGCACACCTCAAATAAATAAATACTAACAATAACAACAACATCAAAGCAGTTATAAGCATGAGGTGATTTAAAGTAGATTAAAATTCTGTGTTTCTATGGGAGTGGGTTCAGGGGCGACAGTGGACACACCCCATCCTCCCTAATTTTCCAAAATTTTGATAACTCATTTTATTTACTTGGCAGTTTTTCATTTTACACAGACAAAAATAAAACACCAGAGCACTTGGTTGGAAAGATACGACTGACAGTCCATTAAGAGCAATATCATTGTGCATCTCATAATTAATACATGTTTATACAGATAAAGAAAATGGTGGAAAAAACAGCCAAACTGAACATAGAGAGGAAGAAAATGTGTTTGTGTGTGTAAACTATTGTGGATAAAATATTACGCCTTCACCATAAGCCCACTGGCAAACAGGAGGCTCATATGTTTGATGAGTGAGTCTTTGCGATACCAAACATCTCTCAATAACTCTTTTGCAAGGTGCGACTATGTGTGTGTGTGTGTGTGTGTGTGTGTGTGTGTGTGTGTGTGAGGCTGTGCAGCTAATGGTCCCACGCGTTGGTGTCCAGGTGCTATGACAAAGAGCAGATGTGTTTATAATGAATCAAATAGAGAAATAACTAAGAGAAACTAAGAGAAAGAGCTGAGAGTGCATGGGCTGTCAAAGTTCTCCTAAAGAGAAGAACATGCGGGAATAGACCATTGGTTACCTAATCAGGTGAGCTGGCACGCAATGATTTCACTTCATCACAGATCAGAGTGATGGACGACACGACCGCCAGCTCTCGGTCGAGATGCAGACACGTAGAGATGAAACACGTATAGGCTATAGCAGTTGCACTTCTTTTTGTAGGAGCTTGCAAACCTGATGAACTCGGAACGAAATGAAAGGAATAAATCAAAGCGCGTCTCACATTAAGACGCCAATTATTACAAGTCTTACCGTGAAAATGTTCTTTTTCTACTTTTGTGAGACCTTGAGAAATCATACCCTGGTTTCTAGTTTATTCCTGGAGACCACAAGTTAATTTTAATGATTGTGGAGGTGGTGACAAATTATACAGTGATACAAGCAGATAAACAGGGATTTAAACAAAGACTTAGAGTTATTAAATACCAGAACATTGTAAACAGAGACTCATTTGGCCAAGCAAATAACAACATCTGTATAACAACACAAAGTGTTGTAAATAATGAGAAAATATACTTTGTGTCTGCTTACAGGTATTACAGGGGTATCAAGTTACATGCTGGTAAAAATTTGGTTTATTTGAGTTAAGTGGGATTTTATTAACATTTATGCATTTGGCTTTTGTCCAGAACAACTTACGGTACATTCTGACTATACATTTTGTTTTCCCCAGTATGTGAAATGAACCTTTTGCCACTAACCTAGTGCTCTTCTAGTTTTAATCTAATAACAATTCTCAAACGCTTAAGATTAAATCTTTGTTCAATTAAATCCAATGATAAAGTAGGCCTACTTATTTAACTCAAAATGCAAATTGCACTGACTCCCCTATGTAAACACTTTGTGTCAACATAAAAATCATTGTATGAGCTGACCTTACCAATACAGTATGTTTGAGGCAGGGCTGTTTGTTTGTCTAACCCAGGGGTGGGCAATTCCTGGTCCTGAGGGCCACAGCCCTGCAGAGTTTAGCTCCAACCCTAATCAAACACAGCTGAAAAGTCTAATTGAAGTCTTCAGGACTGTTTGGAAATGACATTCAGGTGTGTTCGATTAAGGTTGAAGCTAAACTCTGCAGGACTGTGGCCCTCGATGCCCACCCCTGGTCTAACCACATACAGGCAGCTTTGGGAACTTCATTGTAAAAAAAGTCTGTGCTTTAGTAGATTTAACAAAAATAAAATGAATAAACTGTTTTAAAAATTTCAAATTCAATTGTTTTTTAACCAAAATATGAGTTACATAAAAATGTGATTACTTTGAGTAAATTCAACTTAATTTTATCATGTATAATCCACTTAAATTTTTAAAAAGTTTTTTGACACTACAAGAATGATTTTGGTAAACATAAATAACTAAGGAGTGGACTTGTAGTTCCCAGCATGCTTTGCATAGGACTGCATTTGAAGAGTAAAATGTGAAATTAAATGCTTTTTTATGTGTTTTTTAACTAAAAAGAAAAACTTGTTAGTTTTTAATGTGCATTTATCTTTGAGATTTAGAAGAGTTTGTGTCTCCTATTTGAGGTTTGTAGTTACCATTGTTCAGAAGAGTGGTGCTTGTAGTGTTGTAGTCGGGTCATTCTACAAAAAAGGTGGAAATGCTTGTCCCTTGCTTTTGCAGACCCCTTAATCATTTAATTTGACCCAATAATCCCATAATGATATATATATATTTAATAAATATAGACTGTCCTTAAAATGATGCGAGAGTTTATTTATTTTATTTTATTTTCTTTTAAACTTTTTTTTAAATGTCCGGTCCTGAAAATTGCCCTGTCACTTTGATCATATGGAAGTTGAACTGTGTTCTTATTATTTAAAACCATGTTTTTTGTAAAACAAATAAAATTTACATTTACCTTTAATCCTGTATGAATTTACTACAACACTGAAATGGTAAAAATACACTATTAATATGAATAATATCAAATAAATATTTGTCCCCCAAATTTATGTCATTGGTGTTACCCACCCAAAGCACTTTTATTTTGAAACAATGCATCAGCTCTTTGAAGTTTTTCATGGGTCAAGAGGTTAGTGGAAGAAGTGCAGTGGAGGAAGGCAAAAGGTTTGTGAGATGTCTTACCTTATTTGTCTAAAATATCATGATATATCTAAGAATTTTGAGATTAGATTTTTTGGATGTCATTAGTGTTACTCTTTTTATAGCTGGGAGTGTTAAGATCTTTACATAAAAACACATTATACTGAATAAGTATGTGATTGTTACATCTCTGATGAAATGGCACATGGCTAATGACAGCTATTTTGTTAAAATATTATTTTTTTTGTAAATTGTCGTTGGTGTTACCATCATTGGTGTTACTGTCATTAGTGTTACTTCTCTAATGAGTACTTCCTATTCCTTTAACTGACCAACATAAAAGCATAAAAACAAACAAGATGCTACATTTTATGAAGGTTTATAAGTTTTATCATATTCATTATCTATTATTATATTCTAATTTTGTCATTGGTGTTACATTGTGTCATTGGTGTTAAACCAAGCTTTGGTGTTATGAATGTATTTTCTTGTACTTTCTAGTAATATTTTGTTGTTGATATGGGATGTAAGACATTGTTGATATTTCAGTCTTTGCATCAAAGCCTTTTTGGTTGAATATTTTTTATTTTGTTGGTTTTAAAGAAAAAAGTCAAACTGAGAATCAAATAATTTCATACAATGCTGGGTAAAGATGAATATTTATCATTCCTCTACTCAACCTTTAACTAAATACACAAGCTGTAATTAGAAAAAATATTTAGTATTGTTGTTTAAATCACAGGTAACACCAATGACAAATAAATGACTCAAGGATTCTTTATTAAAATGTATTAAAAAGTTAAAAATAGATTAAGCTCCCCGTTTTACAGATTCTTAGATTTGACAAGTTAATTAATTCTATTAAAGAAGTTTTGGGTATATTGAAAGAAGTTAATTTAAGCAAATTTCCATCACCCGAATTCCACCTTTTCTGTAGAATGACCCAGTCGAGACCAGCTGAGTCGAGTCCGAGTCAAGACCAAGACCAGAGAGTGTCAAGTCCAGATAAAGTTGATCTTATACTTATAAAATCTTCAAGAACATGTTCTATGGTTAGTTAAAACAATAAAATTGGCCTTATGCACCACATATACTACCTTATGATACCTTAGAATCCTACCTTAGTATTATGCTGGTTTTAAACAATGTGGGAGTGGTTTACCGGACAGGGATTATCTTAAAGAAATAGTCTACTCATTTTCAATATTAAAATATGTTATTACCTTAACTAAGAATTGTTGATACATCCCTCTATCATCTGTGTGCGTGCACGTAAGCGCTGGAGCGCATTCATTCAATGGTACCATTTAGAGATAAAGTTAGAAGTGACCAAACACATCAACGTTTTTCCTATTTAAGACGAGTAGTTATACGAGCAAGTTTGGTGGTACAAAATAAAACGTAGCGCTTTTCTAAGCGGATTTAAAAGAGGAACTATATTTTATGGCGTAATAGCACTTTTGGGAGTACTTCGACACGCCTGAAAAGTCTGCTCCCCTTCTCACTCTCATAATGGGAGAGGGAGGGTGTTACTGCGCCGAGTCGAAGTACTCACAAAAGTGCTATTACGCCATAAAATATAGTTCCTCTTTTAAATCCGCTTAGAAAAGCGCTACGTTTTATTTTGTACCACCAAACTTGCTCGTATAACTACTCGTCTTAAATAGGAAAAACGTTGATGTGTTTGGTCACTTCTAAATTTATCTCTAAATGGTACCATTGAATGAATGGGGCTAAGCTAAATGTTATCGAAGCGTCGCAACGCGCTCTTGCGCTTACGTGCACGCACACAGATGATAGAGGGATGTATCAACAATTCTTAGTTAAGGTAATAACATATTTTAATATTGAAAATGAGTAGACTATTCCTTTAAGCCAGAACTATAGGCCTTAGTTAAATTTAGAAATATAATTAGTTTTAACAAACATGCCTCACTAAAAACATAACTTGTGTGGATTTTGAGGCAAAACAAAGGGCACTGATGTATTTTAAGATATGTCAGTGCAAATTGTTTTCAGTTTTGGACAGCTCTTACCTTTATTTTAGTCTAGGACTAGTCTAATCCTTGTCCGGGAAACTGCCCCATTGTCATTTAAGGATAAAAATTAAGTAAGTGCCACATTCAAGGTCAAGACTACTTTATTAAATTAATGATGTAAGTAAAAATCTGTAAAAATCTCAAACCAAAGTTTAAGGCACTGTTTTAGTTTAGCATGTGAATACCAATATCAGCCAATATCAATGGCCAGTTCCCTTCCTTTATTTTTATCAGATTCTCAAACAATGTTTTATTACATGAAAACCTTTCGGTTTGTCTAGACCAGTGGTTCTCAATTCCAGTCCTTGCCCCCCCCCCAACATTTTAGATGTCTCCATATATAAAAACACCTGATTCAGTTCATCAGCTCGTTAGTGTGTTAATTAAAGAGCCTGATGAGTGAAATCAGGTGTTTCATATAAGGAGACATCTAAAACATTCTGGGAGGGGGGCCCCCGAGGACTGGAATTGGGAACCACTGGTCTAGACCCTAATAAAAATAAAGTTTTTTATATGAGATAATAATTATACCTACAAAAGGCTGCAAGTTGACTCAACTAAAAACGTCCATTGCAGCCACTTGCCATACATTTTATAAGTTAGATCTAGGCATTAATTTTTACAGTGCTATTTGAAACAGACATTTGTCTTGCAATTTTATTTGATGACACCAGTGGCACAGAAATTATACACTTCACCATTGAAGTTAATTAAAAGAAATTGAATTTTAAGACTTGGACCCTACTGTCAAAGTCAGATCAATATTAAATATGTGTTCTGAGTTTGTCACACCACAGAAAAACGTGTTATTAATCACCCAGCCAAATATGAATGATAAAACTGCCAAGTAAATAAGCAGGATTTTCTGCTCTCAAACGCTGGGGGTGTGTCCGCTGTTGACCCTGAAACAACGGCCACTCACGGGAAACCTGCCTCTCAATATACTCAATTCACTACAACCTGAATGGATGCTCGCGATACGAAGAGGTGTAATTTTGAACGTCATCCACCTGTAATTTCTTGCAGCGCCACATGTAGCTGAACTTTGGCTGTTTCCGAAATAGTTCCCTATACCCTCATTTCCTGTTCCCCACATTAGTTTGCCAATAAAGTCCACTTGAATGAGCGAATGAAAATAAGTGAGTGAATTTAGACACTAAGTGCAGTTACTAGTAGTGTGTTACAGTAATAATATTTAATTCCCTGGTAGTGTTAACTAATGCAAAAAATGGCTAGTTACTTGTTACTTTTTGTCACAATTACTGATGATTTGAAATTCAAAAATACTATCATCCCTACCCGCAGGAAACAATGAGAAATAGCGCTATATCTGGCAGCTCTGTCAAGGGTTGCGTGTTGACCATGCTGTCATGTTCATTTGGATCATGACAAATGAAGAAGTTTGGAATGCAAATGTCATCAAGGCTCTAAGAAAATCGATTTGTAACTCTCGTCCCGCGTTACTTTCGCCCCGGTTCTCCCCTAATAAGTAAAGTAATAATATTATTTTTGAAAGGAGTAACTAGTAATAAGTAATATATAATTTTTTTGAGTATCTAGCCCTGTCAGTTGTACAGTCATTGTTGCGCTGAATGGGATTGAATATTTTCACTCGATAATGTCCACTATAATTTCAGACACCACTAAAAATGACTGTCCCCTCAAAGAAGGCACTATTATGGGGGAAAGGGAGCTATTTCGGACACTTTGTGTTAGGAGTACGGCCATGCTCGTTGGCTCTTGTAGGCATGATTTCAGGGCCCGCTAAAAAACTCAGAAATGGTGAAAATGTTTTTAACGGCGTAACTCCACAAAGAACTACATTCACTGTCTTTGTAACATGCTTCAGCAATACATTTCTAACATTTACAATGTGTTTAGAAACAATACTTGAATTAACTTTACACAGACTTTAACATTAGACATTCAAAGTTTAACAATGCACCAATGCACCACTGTGCAGCATCACTACGAGACCTTATTTTATATTTGAGAATTATAACAATGAAATCTTCATCAATATGTCAATAACATTTTACTTTAATTCTGAAATGGAATCGAAATGAATTAGGAAATCAGTGCCAATGCAAAAATATCACCAAGTAAATACTGAGAATTTACTTTGGCAGGTCTGCAGGACACCACAGGTGCTGCTGTAGACTGGATGAAGCAATCTCCACTGATCACGAAAGTCATTTATTATCCTTCACTGAAATCCACATCCATGAATACATATTCGCTGTGTTTCAACAGAAAAATGCAATGAATTTTATCAAATCATAAGCTCCATTTCATGTCTTAAGGTTATTTATTCAGTGTTCAGTTTCTATTCATTATGTACATAATGACGTACGTAATTATTGGAAAAAACATGACATTCTTACACACGCATGTAGAGTTGCCTCATGATCAAGCTCTTTGTTTACTAGCTGCTCTCAACAACTAAACAGGAGCTGTGTGGGAAGACACAGGACGGGTAATCTCAAAAGTTATTACTGATTAGATTATCCGTGCTGAAATGTTCAAGTTGTCGTGCTGTACCGCAGTGCAGTGTTGTTTATTTAACATCTGACAACCTGCAATAAGAGGCAGGTGAAAGATAACCAGGGAGAAAACCTGGCAATAACACACATAGGATGGAAATATAGTGACAGAATGTGGAATCCAGAGATATCGAAAGAAAATAAGAGAGAGGGCGGAAGAATAAGATGTGCTGGCAAGGATGTGCACCTTCCTTTGGCATCTTTCCTGCCCATTTACAACTGCAGTCAATTAACAAATTAGACGAGCATGTGTAATAAATCAAACCTTCATCACTGCTCGAAGATGTTTGAAACAATCATGTGTACTGGTAGATTAAAGCAATATGTCAGGAGAGAGAATGTTAGTGAAAAGGCTTGAAAGGCAACCCTTGTGCATCAATAAAAAATACACATAGGTCCAAAATGGACAAAAATATGAAAAAATACATTTTGAAAATATTACATATTATTTTGTTTGACTTCATTTTTTGCCAACCTCAGTTCTGATCATAACTACCAAACATTCATTCATTTGAGAATATTAACAATTTAAATGTCAGTTTGTTTACATTATGCCACTGCTGTGTTTTATTGATAAAATCAAAAATAAAAGATGTTTATTTATTTTATTATTACTGCATTGGATACGTCAATAATTAACAACATTCATTTTGATGCATTATTATTTTATTAGCAGTGTCAGATTTTGTTAAAAAATACATTTAGGTCATATAGGACAAAAATGTCAAAAAACTTTTATAACATATTATATATTCATATTTTTTTTTCACACTTTTACTGACTTTAATTATTTTCAGCCAGAATCAGTTCTGATCATAACTACATTTTTAAATAAATTTTTAGCATTTCAACTCTTTAAATACCAGGATGGGTATTGCAACCAATTTGACATTTCGATTCGATTCTTTTGTATACATCGATTTGATTTTTATTCAGTCCAATATTTCATTAAAAATGCAAGTTTGGCAGACATGGAATTTATTTGGTGTGCTGTCACTTTAAGACCTACATGTAATGCATGGATTCAATATACTGTTACACATGCATTTTTTCTCTGAATTTTTCACATTTACACAACAAACTATGTTTACGAGGACAATCATGTTTTTTTTTTACCTAGCTCTATTAGTTTGTTTACATACAATAATGCCAGATTCTATATTTTCTCATTGTTTTCAAAAACAAGAAACAAAATAACATATTCGAACAATAAAATCTTTAAAGCTCAATGACCTGAGTGGCTCATATTCATGTCGAATTTGCAATTTGCAGTACAGTATAATGTCTTTCTTGCAAATATAAATATTATGCTGTCTTCATTAATACCCCTTATGAATATAACCATGTTTTTTGTGGTAAAAAAGTGTAGCAACCATGTTTTTGTTTTTGGTGTATTGTTTTACTACACCAATCATGGTTTAACTATGGTTTTAGAAAACCATGGTTGTCAAAACCATGGTAATTTTATGGGATACATTTTTTTTTGGGGGGGGGGGGTCTTAACTGGATTAAAACCATGGTTAATTTTCATAAGGGACAGCCAAACTGACAACATTTTTAAGGACAAAAATATCCAAGCGGGCACACTAGGACAAAGATATAAAAATGCATTATTTCTGTTTTTCTTGTCTATATGTTTCTTGTGCAGCCAATATGTTTCATTTGCAGTTTTCACACTACTTGAGTATTTTAAGTAAATTTATCAAGCATCTGTACTTTATCAGAATGTTTGTCTTGGGGAAAATTTTACTTTTCTAAAAAATATTCACTACCTTCTAAAGCAGAATCATACTATGTATTGCTTTTATATTGCATATTAAAACTGATTTAATATTTAATTGCATAAAAATTGTGTACTTTTACTTTTCTTGAGTAAAAGAACAAAAGTACTTTTTACTTAAGTAATACTTTAATGTACTTCACTGTAAAAAAAATCCGTAGAAATTGTAGCTGAGTTGCCGGTAATTTACCGTAGATTTAAATTTATGTTATTTACTGGCAACATTTTGTTCAAAGTTAAATGAACATCAAACATTTACAAGTCTTTGTCTTTAAAGAGTACAACTAAAAAACAGCATCAAGCAAAACATTCTGGGAAACAAAATCTGAACCAAAAACAAAAAAAAGGTTGATGATGATTTCTGGTTCCCAGAATGCTTTGCCTGAGGCTGTTATTGTATGGTTTTCTTCTGTAAAGATAGGGACTGGTTGATGTTTAAAATTTATTTAACTTTGAACAAACTCTTGCCAGTAAATAACATAAATGTAAATCTACGGTAAATTACCGGCAACCCAGCTGCAATAACATTGAAATTTTTACGGACTTTTTTTACAGTGTTTATTATTAAATATAAATCAAAAACTTGAAATTATGAAATGTAATGGAGTACAAATTATGATAATATGCTTTGGAATGTATGTTTTCCAAAGAAAATACTGATAAAATACAAATACTTGAAATGTACTTTTATGTAGAAAGTAAAAATACTTAGTGTCCACCTCTGTTTGTACAGTACACAATACACAAAAAATAATGCCTAATAATAAAGCAAACTCCCTCTGCCATGTACAATACTATATTTCCCCTCCTAACTGTGAAACATTTACAATTACCATGCAGCATACTGTATAGCAAACTGGTGCATTCATTCTGAGATACGACACAACGTGTGCATTTATCTGCAAATTTACAAAAGCTTTGAACATGACTCATTCAAGTAAACTATCAGTTTTTAGAAATGTACAGAACTCCATCGACTGCAAAGTCAATTCAATATTACGCAAAATATATTCACGCCAATGTTGAAAATGGGAAAACAGACAATAATGTGATGTTCTTCCCTGCTGCTTTGTGTGAATAGACCAAAACAATGCATGCTGTTTTGTTTGTCAAAATGGAGAACAATTTTGAACTCTGGCACGCCATTGTGCTAAAATTGAGCGGGGAACATTTCCCTTTAGATGGCTCGCCCCCAAAACCAGTGCTTGAGAATGGGAAATAAAACCACATCCAGGACCATGTTGCATAATTCTGAGAACCTCAGAGGAAAAACAACAGGCACACAGGAACAAGAGGTCAATTAACAGGAAAACTGGCAGGTGTAAATTGATTTCTTCTCTTGTGTTAATCAAACTGTGTTATGACACGAGACCCACTGTTCACGTCCGCTACCAATCGGCAGTGTCAAGTTAAACTCCACGGTGAGTGTCAATCAAAAAAAAAAATCTCTCTTTCTCTCTCTCTCTCAAGAGACATGAAGTTCAAAATGATTTGATGATGTTATAATATATTTGCTTTATATCAAGCTTCATGTCTACAAAGTAGTTATTAAATGCATCAAACTTGTCATTTAATATTTTGAAAAAGCCATAACTTGCATCATTTGCTTTAGAATTGAAATTATTTTTATCCAATTAAATAAATGCCTAAAGATAATGTGACAGCTTTGTTCTCATTCACTGGGAATTGTCCTCCGAGCAACACAGTTTTCCTAAATAAGAGCTTTGTTAAGGACAAACTGAATTGAAAGAGACACTGTGGTGTGTTGGCTTGGTGCTACAGAGGTGACATTAGTTTACATTAGTGTCTACTGCTGCTTTTGGGAACCTGTAGCCCTTATCAGCAAACACATGAACAGCCACAAGACAGATTCATTGATCAAATTCAGAAAGCCCACATTCACCTTATTTTCACCCATCTTAAACAAATCTATCAAAAGAGTCTGTGGCATGCTGTCGACTACAGATACACTGTTGAACTCCAAGATACCGTATGCATTTACATGAATGCTCTTGCAGTCAAACTTAGGCTATGTTAACATTAATGCGTTAATCCTTTAAAACGCATTACTTTTGCTATGTTTACGCCTTTCATCTACACTACACCACCTTTTTCGACCCTCATAAACGGATTTGTTCGCAAATGCTGCAGACCCTGTTTTAGTTTGAGAACTCAGATGTTGCGTTGCAGTGTAAATGAACGTAGACGGAGTCTTATGTAAACCAACAGCTGATGTTAACGTGACAGCGCATAATTTTCAAAGTAAAATTATATTTATTCAGGTAAATGGAGGAGTTTTTGCCAAAAATAGGCTAGTAAACATCTACCAACCAGCCATTATAAACACTATATCAGATTGTTTTAACATGTATCCTTATAGATAATGTCTGTTTTATATTTATGTTTGAGTATTGTTGGGTTTGTTAATGTTGTTTATGTTTTGTTTAAATTTAGTTAGCTTATTACGAAAGATAGACTGTAATTTTAAACGCCATATAGGGCGTTGTAAAGGCCAATATGAAGAGAAAATTGTAATGGGTCAGACATTACTTTCGAGATTAATTTAAGTTTTGTTTAAAATGAATTTCGTTTCATATAATTTGTCTCTTAATTTTAAGCGATGTTTTGTTGATTGGTTTTGTGAATATAAATTAAAAACAATAAAATCAATGTCATATTAATATTTAATGCTCGTTTTGCCGATTGCGCTTTTTGATATTTCTGTGGTGCTAGCGGAGGATGCACGGACCTCGCACACTTTTAAAAATTATCGTCATATTAATTTTTATTAATTAATTGCACACTGAACAGCGACAGGTAATGGAAGATACGTTATTTGATGTTTGATTGAAGTTTGCATTTGCTTACATTTATTTTTGCTTCAAGTTCGCTGCTGTTACTGTTCATTTGAATGCTTCCTTTTTAAATCATAAAGACATTTCTGTTTCAACATTAACCTATTAATCATATTAATATGTTGTAGAGAGAGCTGAAGACTTTCCCAAACACATTTTTATAGGTTAAAAAATGTTGTAGTTGCCGGCAAAGGATCCAGGTATGAGTTTTTGTCAATATCGCACACCCCTAGGCTGCATAAATGCGCAAAGGTATTATTAGAGTAATAAGTTATTTTACACTTTTATGCGCATGCCCAGTTACGGGATTGGTCATGTTTCATGCATTTATGGTCGTGTATAGTGTGGATGAAGATTCTTTTTAAAATGCCAGTTTAAACGAGGATCGTTTTCATTTTAAAATGCCGTTTTAAAACACAAATGCTCTAATGTAAACAGAGCCTTAATAGAGCAAGACAAACTGCAGGGTTATAAGCAAAAATAGACGGTCAAATATGCATAATAATTCTTCAAGATGCAGCCCATTTTCATGTAATGCGTATAAATAGCAAGCAGTGTGAAGGATCGTGCAATACATACGTCAAATTCCACTTTTGTGTGCATATGATGCCAGTCCTTCCTGTTCACCTAATACGGTGTATCTTTTCATGTCGTTTTATGTATTGGTTTCTCTTTTCTTAACTAAGTTTCAACTTACATGTTTTAGTAAAAAACACTTTAAATAAAAAATGTAAGAAATAAGTTACATTTTATTGAAGTAATTTTTTTGAAGTTGATCCAGCTTTTCACTTTTCAAAGTGTAGGCTACATTACATTTTTACTGAAATTATTTTCTGTTGTAATCAACAATGTCACAGATGCAGAGCTTAAAGTAAGTTATATTAAACCAGGACCTGTCCTTTACTATACTGTATGTGCTCTTTTATTGACCCACCATTATTATTTGTATGACCTCTCATGCACAGCAACTCAATCTGAAATGAAATTTTAATTAGAGTAGTTAATACTTAATTGTTTTATTCTCTGAGATCCTCTGATGTCTTCAGTGACTCGGCCTCATTAACTCTCAGTGACCTCAAAGTAACTGAACATCTGACCTCTCGTCAGACACAGTAAACACTGAGGTGTAAAGTTTAATCGGTGTAGTCTGTGTTCAGCAAATACAACTCATCTTCAGATGAATCCTCACAAACTTTCCCTCAGGGTAAAACTATCACAGATGGAGTCTGCCTTCAAAACTCTTCAGTACCTGCATTTCTCTGCTGACGTCCTTTTGAGCACTCTTTGAGTCTCTCACCAGGAGAAACACATGTAATAATTTGCATTAGAACTGATCCTAATTATGAACAACAAATGTATAAGTAAATAAAGGTTATACAGAAATGAATCTGATCACTCTTCTGTAAGTTTACACTTAGTTTTATCCAAAGCAACTTACAAATGAAAAGGCATTGAACAGGTACTTCAGTTGTTTTTTAGAAGATTGTGATTGCCTCAACTTGTTGCCTCTTTGTGATAAAACAATTAGGTATCACTCATTCACTGAGTTTGAATTGTGGGATGACACATATACCTGAAGGAGTGAGTTGGAGTAAGAGGGTGAGTTTTCTGTTATTGTCCAGTGTCAGAGATTTGAATTTAAGGTATAGCCAATATGGAATGAGATCAGAAGAGGTGTGACATGGGGTCTCTTTGGTTGATCACACCTCTGATCTCACTGATTCTCAAAATTCTCAAGACGCTCTTTCTTGTACAATAAAAGCAAATGGAGAAAGAGGCTTTTGAGCTCAAAAAGACCACCTGTTTCTCAAATGCGGAAGTAATGTGATGTGAAGTCTTTCCTTTCCGGTCCGAGACTTCCGTTTCAATACCAGCCGGTAGAAAACAGTGTAGTGGGAGCACCCATAAAACATTTAAAGAGTTAATATTTTAAAGAGTTAATATTTAACGTTACTACACCTGCCATGTATGAACCAGTGTGAGGATGAAATTAAAAAGTGGCTTGATATATGAAGATATATTCAATCATTTCGTGTTGTTGATCAGAGGTGACGGGTCTTCAAAGCACAGAGACATACCAGTATCTTTACAATGGGAAAGTCAGTCAAGTGTTTGTACATGGAATTTACCAAGACTTCGTGTTTATAACTTTTCGGGGGCTCATTTAAAATGTCACAACTGACCCTCTGGTGTGAGTTTTTTTTTAAACGGCAATTTTTAATGGACTTGTTTATGGCGACACGTCGAGCTTCTCGCAGTCCGACACAGTCAGCAGTAGCCATCTTTCACCACAAACCATAATAAACATATTAACTACTCCATGAAACTTATGAAATTATTTGCTTACTTTTTTAAGTATTTGCGTTTTCATTTAAAACATAACAGAAGTACGCTCAAACACATTATGAACTATTACAAACATTAACAGGAGTAAATAAATCAGCTAAATCAGCATATTTTTCTCAGCATAATATTAGTTGTTTATAAACAATTGTATTTATTGTTTACTGGTAGTTTTTAGGTTTTACTGGATGGATTTGTAAATACAGATCATGAGTTCATTTGCGCCACATACACGTTCAGGGCCTTTTTACACGAGAACGCTCAAAAATATTTTATCGGCTGTGCCTTTCGTTTACACAGCGACGGCGTTTTGGGGGCTTAAAAAGCAAAAAAGTGAAACCCCCCTTCAGAGTGGAAATCTTAAAAACGATCTACCGTCGCGTTTTCGTCTAAAGAGTAAAAACGCAAATGTCTGCTCTCGTCGCGTACGCATTTACATCACAGGCATGCGCCAGTTCAGGAAAATATCAACAAACATGTCGGATTATTTCCATACGTCGGACGTTCAAGTTGCCATAGCAGCTCTGATAAATATACAAGTCTTTCCAGCAGTTGTACGAAAATATTCACAGCTAGTATTACTGATCAGAGAAGGCGCATTAATTACCTCAGTGAAACTGTTGATGCGCCAATTCGTCGGAGGCAAACCAGACGGCTTTGGACGAGACCTGGGAGAACAAGGAAGTAGGTTGTATGCAGGCACACGGACTTGGTGTTGTTGTGTGTCAGTGCTTCACATTGCCACCTAGCTGCCTGGAGTGCATACTTCATCGAATATCACACACTTTTTGCGTCACCATATGCACGCAGATTTCCCCCTCAAAATGCTCGTATAAACGCAGAATAAAAAGCTATAACGCAACGCCACTTTTGCGGTTTCTTTTCAGATCGTTTCTATATAAATGTAGCCTCAGTTCTTGTGCATGGATTGTTGTTAAAACAAATGTTTTGTAGAGTTTACTGCGTTTGTATTAGCTATTATGGCAACCCATTAACCGCACAAATGATGTCGGTCTTCTTGGATTTCATAATAAACATTAAACAGTCAGTCAAAACGGCACACTTGTGTCCACAATAGACTACCATTAGCTTTAGTGGCTCACCGGAAGTCATAAACAAGAAAGCTCAAAGATGGCGGCGCCCACATTTACGTCAAGAAACAGGTGGATATATGTAAAAAGATGCTACATTCAACTGTCTTAAACACATAACTGTTAAGTTCGGTTTCACACAATGCATACGTAAACTGATGAGTTTTTATAGTAATGTTTACTAATATATATATATATTTTTTTTTTGAAGAAAAATATCCATAATTAAGAGTTTATAAGCAGAGAAAAAAATATAGATAGAATGAAAGTGTTTTTTTTCTTCGTTTTGTTTGTTTGTTTGGCTGAAAGCAGAGGGTCTGTTCTTTCATTTGATATATTTGTATGTTTATATATTTTTTTGAAGAAAATTTTCCTGGAAGGCATTTTGTGAAACTTTTGTGAAAATCATAAAAAAAATGCTGGCGGGCAACTTTTCAAAAAAAAAAGACTGGTGGGGAGTGATTTATAACACATTTAACACATAAACAACAATAAAACCCCTCAGTGACTTTAAATCATTCGAGATGTTCAAATAAAGTTCAAAACTATCATGTGAGACTAAAAGACTTGAGCTGTGTCCGAAATCGCATACTGTGACAGTAGGAACTGAATTAGATGAAGTGTCTACTCATCAACTGTTAGGTACTATATAGGTACTATATAATATGAATATGGATAGTATGAATGAGTTCGGCCGTACTACATCTCCTATGTTCATACATCACGTGACATACGTCATCATAACTATATACTATCAAAGTAGGCAGTTTCGGACGCAGCCTTGGACTAAATTTGGGCTTGACATAAAATATCTTGTCCCTTATCTGTTTTCTCTTCAAGTTAAATAATGGGGATTCACTACAAGAACATTGATTAAATCATTGATTGACTTCACCTGTATTCACCTGTGACATTTAAAAGCCGGTGTTTAAATGCAACATCACAAAGACATTAAATATTTGTTTGCATTAGAAAATTAACTGCCTTAACTACTGTCACTTACAGTCATCTCATAATAAATTATTACAAATATAAGCAAAACTGTACTCCTAATCTAGTATAATGTTGAGATGAAGTCATGCAAACACAGAGGTTTAATATGGTTTAATCATTTGTTTCGTCCTGCAGTGAACAGCTTGTTTATGTTTGTGTGTCAATAGCATACAGCAGATAGGAGAGCAATTAGTTTGAACAGGGTGAATGCACACAGTATAAATAAAAGACCTTTGAATACAGTCCATGTATAAACAAAATTCTGTTAACTTGCAAAAATATGCTAAAAACCCATATTAAAGGTTTAGATGGAAATCTTTCAATGTCAAAATAAACAGGTGTGAAGCTGAATGGCCTCATAAAATGACAATAAAGACATCTGCATGCAGGTGGCATCAGGGTAACAGGAAAAAAATCAAGGTCGGATGATCTTTTGAACAAATCAGACAACATTTTTTTGTTTTTACTCTAAAATTGTACCATTTTGTGGCACACAAAACTACCATAAGACAAAAAAGTATGGGTACATTGTCAAAAAGAAATGGCACTGGGCTATACCCTTTACAATGGTCTTTCTATGTACCATAAATGTACAGATATGTATACATTTGGTAACAATATATACCTTTGAGGTACTAATATGCAGTATTTGGCACTTATATGTACAAATATAAACTCCTTAGGTGAAAAGTGTACTTTTTGAAAAGGTATTGCCCCAGTGACAGCTAAGGATCATTTCGTGTCCAGTGTATCTAAATAGGAGATTTTTTGTCCTGAAGCTTCATTGGCTATAATTGAATGAATCAGAAACATAATTTCTCTGTTATGTTTCAAGAGAGCCATTCATATGATCTAAGGCATTATTAGCTCATTATGCATTACTCATATAGGACCATACAAGGGTGTTTCATCATGTGATGCATTGTGGCACAATGTAAAACGCTTATTATTTTAAAGCCTCTAAAACTCTGTCAGACACGCTGCTTTAAGCCACGACGAACAGACAAATACAATCGACTCAATGCCTGAAGTGCTGTTATTTAACCTTTGATATGAAAACGTTGCCTTATGTGCTCTAACCTTGTTTGTATAAGCAAAAATGGGCTTGTACAGTACGTGCACGGTAATGTGTGTCTTCTAAAAGGCCACAAGCTATTGCAGTCACCCACGTTTGAGATGTAACATTTCGGCTTGCATTCATGCCCCGATGCTCATGAATAAATCACACAGCCGCACAAACCGGTCTGGAGTTAAACACGCTAGAAGCAGCGAGGTGAAAATGCCACAGTAAAACAGCATCGTATATAAGAGTGATTCAGCGGCGAGAAATGACTCCTGCTCACTGTGTATCAAAAGACTCTTTCTGCTGAAGAGACAGTAAATATAATCATATCATGTGTTTCGTACAAACCCTTATGAAAGTAAATCATAGATCTAATATAGTAAAAGTGTAGTTTGTTTGTTTATTTATTTATAAAAGCCATTCCAGCATATACCGCGCTGTAAAACATGTTGTTCAACTTAATAAAGTAAGTTACCTGGTTGCCTTTGAATTTTGAGTTAATTCAACTTAAACATTTTAGTTGACTCAACAATTTTACACATTTTTGAGTTAAAGGTGGTGTTAAATGTAAAACTGTATTTACCTAGGCATAGATAAATAATAAGAGTTCTGTACATTGTAATAACATATCATAAGCCCCAAACACAATTGTTTTCTCCTTCTTATGTAAACCTTTGTGCATGCAAAAAACAGCTGGAAAACAGGCCAATCTAAACATAACACCGACTGTGACGCCACAGTTGAGATGTACTCCCCAACATTAAATTACACATTAAATTAATTACAATGATGCTATAATGCTAAAAACAAAGTTGTGACTGCTGAATTAGCGTTACATGCTAGTTAATGCTATATGCTAGCATTTAGGCTGAATGTGATGTGCTTGATGTTACGTTTTGCCGGTCCATACTGAACAAACACAAACTTACTACTAAGAAACTTCCATTTCCAGTCTCTAAATAATAGATTCCTCAAAATTTGTATCTTCATCTGAAACAGGCTCAAACATAAGATGTTTACATACACACACAGAGCTACTGAAAAGAACCACTCTGTGAAACCAATCAGAGCAGAGCTCAGCATTACTATTCATGACTTAATACAATCAGTGTTGTTTGTCATTCTGTGGACAAATCCTAGGGTTGTAAATAGACATGTAAAACTGTATCTGGATCATTTGTGTACTTGATATTGGCCTGGGTTTCCCCATGCTGCCTTGCACGCAAATTTATTCACGCTGCAAGTCTAGCATGAAAACTATAGACCTTTTTTGCCCCTGAAATAGGGAACCAATCACAGAACGGGGAGGGGGCAGCAAGACGATGACGACGTCTATGCGACACACAAGCAGTTTTGTTTAACCAAGGCATGAGCAGACACGAAATTACTTTTCAAAGCAGCCTTAGACAGTGTTCTAAGTAGTTTTGAATGCAAATTTATTTTAAAAAAAGAGCAATTTTTGGCGTTAAACAATTTCATATCCAAGAAGGATGTTTGGATATGGCAAGACAAGATAGCCACAGAGTTTTATAGGTCCAACCTGCTAGGCATTGTCGTAAACGAAGTACAATTAACTAATAAATGGTAAGTGGTATTTATTAATATCATATTTTCATTATGCCTGTACTGTGGTTGTCACAGTGCCACTAAATTGTGTTGCTTTTCAATACAATATACAGCTAATGGTTTACTTGTATAGTTTTCAGCTGTGTGCACACCAGTGGCGGCTCGTGACTGCACTTCCGAGGATGCGCTAATTCATAATAAGTGTTCGGATTGTCATGTGTGTGGTTCCCTTTTCCAAGATATGTGTCATGCCTGTGGAGGGGTCCTGTGTGCATCACGTGTTTTGTCAAAATAAGTGCCTGCTGGAGACGCGTCAATGATAAAAGAGACGCTCGCGTTCCCTAAATACACGCAACACACTCCCTTAACAGTAAACTCTGATTACGCATGAGATGAGATTACGCGTGAGCTTCAAAAAAAGAAGTCACCAGCCGCCACTGGTGCACACGTACCTATAAAAGTTGTTTACGTTTGAACTGATGTCGCTCTACATCACTGATCTATATAAATGACTGGATTGGGCATGACGTCACAACTGTGAAGCCGCCATGTTGGTATACCCAAACATTCTATTAAATCAATGGAAGCGATCAGGTTTTAATGATAAAACATCTCTTTAGTTTTTAAACACACTAGTCTCTGTTTTATATCTGAAGTCTCCCTGTACATTATTACAACGCAAATGTCCTAAGCATGTACATAGTTATTTACTGAACGTTGTACATTTTGCTTTTAAAACAGTTATTATATATTTGTCACGGCCGGGGCGGACCCGAAATTTACTAAAGGTCACACCCCTCTCAAATTTTCCACCTCGAGGAGGTTCCCAAGACCACCCCAATGACCAGACAGACGAGTAAACTACAATTTAAAACAAACTTTATTTAAATATTTAAAAGAGGAAAGGGGAAAGGGGCAATTAAAACTAATGTGGCTTCTTCTCGCCTCCAGGGCCGCTTGGGACAGGGACTAGGGACAGGGGCTCCTTTATGGTTTTGTCCTAGGATCCGTGGCGCCCTCCTCTTCTTCCTGGAGGCAGAATCAAGAAAATACAATTGGTTATTTGCTTCGGTGCGGTACACTACTGGTCTAACCTCTGTTCGTCTCTCTCCTCTGCCTTTAGGTTTTTCCAGAGGCCTAATATGTCTCCCGACTCTGAACCAGAGGCCCGAACGAAGTGGTCGGTACTGCTGTGAACAAGGGTAGGTTGCACACTACCAAGGTGAGTTACTCACGGAACTTGAGGTCCCCCGCCCTCCTCAGGACGTTCACTGAAACTCAGAGGAGTGGTTGGCCAGATCGACTCTGTTCGTTTTTTTTTCTTCTTAAGACGATACTGGAAGCAGAGATAGTTAGCAGGACACAAAAGTAAGTTACTCACAGCACTAGGGGTCTTCGTTCACGACAGCACATTCATTGGGACACAGGTAAGTGGTTGCTGGAAGCACAGGTGGGTGTCACCACACAAAGGTAAGTTACCCTCAGCACTGAGGGTCTTCTTTCACGACAGAGCATTTGCTGGGACACAGGTAAGTGATTGTTATCAACACAGGTAGGTATCACTACACAAAGGTAAGTTACTCACACGGCTTGGGCGTTGCACTCGCTTCGGGCATTCACTGGTACACGGGGAGGTGACTCACACAATTCGCACACTTCGCTCTTCCTCAAAGCATTGTCTTAGACAAAGGAAGGTGTTGCAACTCACAGGTAAGTTACTCACAGCACTGGGGGTCTTCGTTCACAGTGGAGCATTCGCTGGGCCACAGGTAAGGGGTTGCTGTCCACACAGGTCGATATCACTACACAAAGGTAAGTTACTCACACGGCTTGGGCGTGGCACTCACTTCGGACATTCACTGGTACACGGGGAGGTGACTCGCACAATTCACACACTTCGCTCTTCCTCAAAGCTTTGTCTTAGACAAGAGAAAGTGTCGCAACACACACAGGTAAATTACTCACAGCACTGGGGGTCTTCGTTCATGGTGGAGCATTCGCTGGGCCACAGGTAAGGGGTTGCTGTCAACACAGGTGAGAGACACGACACACTGGTGGCTACTCGCAAAACTTGGGCTTTACACTCACTCGCAGGCAGTGGACTTTCGCTACAGCGTCGGTGCACCGTATGCCTTCACCCGTCCACTCAAGCTTCTCGGGCGTCGTAGGGACTGATGGGTCGAGTGACACGGAGCCGAACGCTTCCCAAACTCCCCCTCCTGTTTTCGACTGCCGGGGTCACGAGCTGGGGCGAACTCTCGTCGAGGCTCCGCACACCACAGGCTTCTGTTGGATGGATCAACACACACAGCTATGACCCACAATCCGTACAGTGCACTTCGTCTAATACTCACTACGATCTACTGCTGGGCTTCGCCACTGTCCGCTCTCTAGGGGAGTGGAGCTCTCGCTGACACACCGGGGCAAATAGCTTTATTTCCTTCTCTGTAGGGCTCGGGCCACAACGTGTGTTATCGTCTCACGACTCGTCCGAGGCCGGGCAGTTTGGTCGCTACAAGCACAGCATACACACAGCAAGCATAGCGTAAACACCAATGATAAGTGAAACTCACCCACGGCACTCTTATACACACTTCACGTGATTTACAATGGACTTGGCCGCCTGGCCTCGGCTCCCTCGTGAGGGTAGTTGGGCGATGTTCTTGCCACCGAGGAGAATAGGTTGATTCACAATTTTAATACTCACAGCCCCGGTATGTTCTTTATTACTTCTCTGGCTCACCCGCACTCTCTGTACCCGCAGGGCCAGCTGACCTGATGGCAGACGGTTTTCCCAACCGAAGTGTCTCGTCCGTGCTTCTGGTCGATCCACGGCTCGCCCACGCTTTCCTCTTCGGTGGGGCCAAGGACCTTAAACACACGTAAAACATACACCAAGCAACTCCTTTTCTGGGTACTTCACATAACACACAACGGTGGTTACTCACTCTTCGTTGTCAATGTATTCCTGCATCAGTGGACTCAATGACTCTGTATCTGCCCACTCACGAGTGAAATCGCCCAATAACTCTTCGCCCGGTCGTCTTCCGTCTCTTATTTCCCCAAGGGAATCGATCAAGGCCAGCACAAAGCGTCTGCACAGCCGTAACACAGCGCACACAAAGTACACCAAAAGCACACCGTTTGATGTCTTCAAAGGTCTTTTTATACTCTGCCTCTCTTCCTTATCGGCCTATCAGCAACCCCTGCGTAAATCACTCTCACCTCTGTGTAATCGGGCTTGATTTCGTGTTCGGGGAAACCCCGGAAATTCCAGTGTTCAGAGTAATCGTCCGGGCGGAACCTCCGTCGGGCGGAACCCGTCTTCCACACTTTTGGTTCCGCCCTCACAGATCGTCACCTGTGACACATTCATCTTCATTACAGTATCAGATCAGCAGACAGACAGCAGCATATTTAGTATTAATGACAAACATGCTCATTCTGAAATCTAAATAAATAATCATGCTTTGTACCGTGTGTGTATGCAATAATTAGCTGGTTTTGTAATTATGTTATCTTTACAAGTTACCTAAACTTATTCAGAGAAATAACGCTGACCGTGCAGCTTAATGTCAAAAAACTTTTTTTACACCCGTGTCATTAACAGAATGCTGCAGACACACTCACCTTAACAGTTTTTTATAAATCCATTATCCTACCAAATTTAAACATTGCAAATAACACCAGAATTAACTATTATTTTACGTACACATATCCTAAAAATTAACCTTGTGTGACTGATGCGCTGTAAAGCGGGTGAAATTAGATCATGTTTTTGAATGGAAGTCAACAACGCCCTCTGCCGGTTAGGCTTACCAAGATGGCCGCTTGAACTCTGCGCTGGCTTCACCTCATGCTGTTACGTTAAGCGTTCTATGCGCAATCCAGTCATTTATATAGATCAGTGCTCTACATATGTCATCTGGTATAATTGAAACGATTGGCTATGAGCTACGTACAGACGCATTTGAAAGACATTCGTAGCTCCCAATAAACGGCTCTGGGCATTCATAAACCATGCCTCAAATACGAGAAAATGAGAATATGGTTCCCAGACCACGTCTCATTTTCTATGAGACTGGTCTGGTGTTAGCCAGGCTAACTTAATATAGTAACATACCTTCTATCAGAGAACAATGTAACATATTGTATCACTGCATTCTTGGCACACTTAACTAATATTTTTAATTAACTCAAAATTTAAGGCAATCAGGTAACTTACTTTTTAACTAACCTGCATGTCTCTGTACTGTGGAGGATACCAGATTACACTGTAAACAAAATGCAGCATGAAGTCAATTGAACCTACTTTTTAAAGTTTTGACTTGTTATAAGTTAACATTACTTAGAAAAACAAGTTGAAATGGTTCACTTTATCACTTCCCTCTGATTTTAGGGTTCAGTTATGGTTAGGGTTGGGGTTTGGGGTGGGTTTAGGTTAATTTACAAAGATGTTGTCCTTGGGTATGCAGCCCAGAGGACATCTCTCACTGGGCAAAATGAGGTCGAGTGGCCAAATGTCAATTGTTTCTTAATGTTCTCGCTGAAATATCTAGATTATGTGTTCACTTTCAAAAGTACCGTCAATCAAGTCTATGAAAAAGTTAGTTTTTTCTTTAAGTCTTGCATAAAACGGATTGAAAGTAACAACATAAAATCCGGTGCACATTGTCAGCTTTATCTCAGCAAGACCCCCCATCTGACAGCCATGTAAAACACTCACAGTTTGTTTATTTACATGAGGTTTATGAGCGACCTTGTTTGATGCTGAAAAAGTGAAATGTGTGTTGCTCCGACAACCATGCCTTTATAATAATGTTTCTGTCATTTAGACAATGCGTGATCCTTATATAATGGCCTCGGACTATGACACTGTAAGTATAAATACTCTATTTGTGTCCCTGCCTGTGAAATCCAGTCTCATAATCTAATAATGAGATGAGGCGCATTGTAGTTTGATTTCGATCATTAATCTTTGACATGATCTTACTCAGTCAGTAGATATCAAGGTTATATTTTCACAGTACATTATGTAGGATGAAATATGTAAGCTCCAATTTGCGTAACATGATAAATAATGCGAACGTGTGTATGTACAAAGAAGAGCAAAACTAATTTTAGCACTCTGGTTGTAAACAGTGTAAGTGGTTGAAACAGTAAACAATCTGTACTCGCACCTCAAAGCTACAGAAAGTAACAAAAATAACTCCGGTGCCCCAAATTAAAATATTGCATGCAAATAAGAACTGACAGGTTTAAATCCAATGCTTGTGTACGTGCAGCGAAAAACCAGACAAATGCATTTCACATAATAATTGGTTGGAGGAACACATGCCCCTTCAAATGGGTTTGGGAGACACAGATATAATTTGCCTGCAGAAATGCCACAACGCGCTTCTCATGTTTGGTGCTCAATGACGCTGAGCTGCTCTAAGATCTCTGTTTAAATGCTTCATTAATCTGGAGTCGAACAGGGAACTGAGATGTCTCTGTTTCAATGGGGCATAAAGTACCTGTTAGTAGCCGATCATTTATATACAGTATGCATTCCACTAAAATTGTATTCATTTTGTCGGCTGTCACACTGATTTCACATTGCCTTTGACACTTCTTTAGATGTTTAAAAGGAAGCAGTGTGGCGGTCACATGTTACAGTAATGCTTTCAAACAGTAATGATTACCATATGATGCACAAAATTATATTATATGCATAAAATCATTTTATTTACATAAACCATCTTACATAATCTAAAGAACATTTTGTGAAAATATAATCTTGATATATTTTTAATACAGACTGAGTAAGGTCATGACAAAGATTGTTGAAATCCAACTTTGATGCCCTTAATGTCATATTTAGATTATACATTTAACCTGGATAGGGTCACATATACTTATTCCACAGTTTTTCCATAGTATTCCTCCATAGTAGTGCCATGGTACCTTTAATGCAAAATAAATGTTCGGTCCACAAATATGAGATTTCTTGAAATGTCGCATGTAGGAAGATCAAAAATATCCTAACTGGAAGACTACAAATAAACTTAGTGGGAAATCGAGTGTAATGCTATCTGAGCATAAAGTGACTAACAGCGGCAGACTGTTTGTCCACTGGCAGAAATAAACCCGAGAAGCACCTTGGCAGGCTGCAGACTCAGCGAGAGTAAACCCAGCATTAAAATGGATAGGCAAAAAATCTTGGCAACGCAAGAAAAAAGCTTGTCTACAATGCAAGCGAAACAAAACCAGGACAGAAGTGTGTTTTCCAAATGAATGCACAGATCTAAATGATTTAAAACTTCTTCGTTCTGACAGTATGCTGTGCAGTCAAAAACCCTGATATTTATCACGGTAACACATGGAAACAAAACTTATACATCACCTGAGATACAGAAAATGACTACACTTGTCTCCTTGAGTCTTTCTCTAACACGAAGGGTTAGTTCACTCAAAAATGTACATACTGCCTTACTCAGCCTCATGTTGTTTTAAACCCATATCATTCTCTTTCGTCTGGAAAACAATTTTTTTAAGTCTTTAAGTTTGCACGCTGTTTATGCGCGCCGAGCGCCTTGCGGTTTTTGCCGCCAGCCGCAGCGTGCACTTTTGGAGCGCTGAGAGCGGAGAAGCGCCCGACGTCATTCGCATCTTTCCATTGTCCAATCGAATGAGGGAAGAGGCGGGCTTTATGTTCTGGTGAGGGAAGTTTACAGTTGCTTTGAAGAACCGGACTCCACTCGCTGACTCTCTCCTGCGTGTTTGTGCACCTCTCATCCTCAAACAAGGTCAGAGCATGCACTCTCTTTTTAAAGTTTCTGCTAATATGAGAGTTAACAGCAAAAGAGCGCTCACGCTTCAATATTTGATTGACAAGACAGCTGACTCGGTGGTTGCTTAGCAATATAAAAAGCCGCGTCGCACTGCTCTTCTTTTAAAAAAGGCAGTGCGTCGCGCCTTGCGATTCCAAGCGTTTAAAGTGCTTTTGGTGTGATTAGCCCCTAATACTGTAAATTCTACAGATTTTTTTTTACAGTGATTGTCTCCTAAAAACTTGCGTCCTTTGTTTGCTGCTGTGAATCTCACTATTGACCTCCCATCATCGTAATGCCCAGTCAATATCTGCTCAGCAACTATCAACCGCTTCCCTTTAATTTAAACTTTTTTACTTCTTATTAAATTTTATAGTATAGTATTTAATATATAGTATTTTCTAATGTATAGAACTTAATAAATAATATGTTTTGCTACTGGATTGCCTAAGAGGCCAATCACACCAAACACATTTTAAACGCTTGGAAACACAAGGCGCACCGCACTGCCTTTTTTGGTCACTTTAAGGGAGCATGCACACCAAAGCTTTTGCACCGGCGGCCGGCGTATGTTTTCAATTGTTTCCAATGGAAGCACTGCATTTTTCCAAAAAGCTAGCAGCTGGCGTTTTTTTTTTTGCACGCTGAAAGTTGCTACTCAGTGGTTTTTCCATGTTCATCATGGAAAATATCCAACTTAGTGATAACTATAGTGGAGGGGCGGGATAAACATCACAACAACCAACCGGCACATCATACAAAGACTGATAAACAAAGCAGAAGTATCACAGCAACCAAAGAGCTCAGCTAAAAAAAGCTGGCAGTCGGTTGACAAAAGCTGTCAGTCGCCATCCGCCTGGTGTTTTCAGTCGCATTTAAAAACTTTGATGTGCACACCCCCTAAAAAAGAGCAGTGCGGCACGGCTTTTTATATTGCTAGACAACCACCGAGGCAGCTTGAAGCAGGAGCGCTCTTTTGCTGTTAACTGTCATATTAGCTGAAACTTTAAAAAGAGGATGCTTGCTCTGACCTTGATGGAGGGTGAGAGATGCACAAACACACAGGAGACAGTGAGTGACTGCAGTCCGGTTGTTCCAAACAACTTTAAACTTTCATCACCACAACGGAAAGCCCGCTTCTTCCCTTATTCCAGTGCTTCTCAAATAGTGGGGCGGGACCCCCAGGGGGGGCTCGAAGCGACACCAGGGGAAAATACTTTTTCAGAAAGTGATTTTTTTTGCTCCGTCACTTAAAGACATTACACCCCAATCACGCTGATAAGCCGCTTGAGTTTTTTATTATTATTTATTGATTATATTTAATTAAATTTTTAAGTATCAAATGGTCAAAAAATATTATACTTTAAATAAGGATTGATTTTTTTTCAGGCAAATTGATGCATTTTAAGTCTTTTCTGTTACAGACTAAAAAACAATGTTAATAAAGTTATTCTTTGTTGTAAGTTGATCGATATTTCTTTTTTTGTGTGTTTTCTTTAATGTTAATAAGGATACAATGTTTTGCAGATGTGTAATTTTATAGACAAATTATACTATTTACAGTCGCGGCGGAGAGTTGGGGGGGGGCGCGAAATGTTTACTTCTTCCTAGGGGGGGCGTGACAGAAAATAATTGAGAAGCACTGCCTTATTCGATTGGACAATGGAAAGACACAAATGATGACATAGACAGGGCGCATAAAGCTCACTTCTCATAGAAAATAATTCACAAAAAGGCCCTTGCAACTGCCATAAATGCATTTGGTGTGATCAGACCCTAAGTCTGCCCAGTGACAACCAACTGCTTCCTATAATTTTTTTATTCCCATAAAATTTTAGAATATAGTATTTAATATATAGTATATATTCTATAGCAGGGGTGCCCAAACTCGGTCCTGGGGGGCCGGTGTCCTGCAGAGTTCCTGCAGCTCCAACCTTAATCAATCACAATTGAATTAGCTAATTAAGGTATTACTAAGCATCCTACAAACTTCAGGTGTGCTGAGGCAACTTTGCAGGACACCGGCCTTTCCAGGACCGAGTTTGGGCACCCCTGTTCTATAGGATTAGATGTCTGGATCTCTCACAAGGGGTTTTTGTTCTCCCTAGGACTTTTTCCCCTAAAGGGGTTTTATCTATAAAATATAATGAAAGTATCATAAGAGTAGTCCATAGGACGTACAGTGAGGAAAATAAGTATTTGAACACCCTGCTATTTTGCAAGTACTCCCACTTAGAAATCATGGAGGGGTCTGAAATTGTCAACTTAGGTGCATGTCCAGAAATCACAATGTATGATTTTTTGACTGTTTGTTTGTATGATACAGCTGCAAATAAGTATTTGAACACCTGTCTATCAGCTATAATTCTGATCCTCAAAGTCCTGTTAGTCTGCCTTTAAAATGTCCACCTCCGCTCCACTTATTATCTTAAATTAGATTCACCTGTTTGAGGTCGTTAGCTGCATAAAGACACCTGTCCACCCCATACAATCAGTAAGAATCCAACTACTAACATGGCCAAGACCAAAGAGCTGTCGAAAGACACTAGAGACAAAATTGTACACCTCCACAAGGCTGGAAAGGGCTACGGGGAAATTGACAAGCAGCTTGGTGAAAAAGGTCCACTTTTGGAGCAATCATTAGAAAATGGAAGAAGCTAAACATGACTGTCAATCTCCCTCAGACTGGGGCTCCATGCAAGATCTCACCTCCTGGGGTCTCAATGATCCTAAAAAAGATAAAAAAATCAGCCGAGAACTACACAGGAGGAGCTGGTCAATGACCTGAAAAGAGCTGGGACTACCGATTCCAAGGTTACTGGTAATGCACATGCACCTACGATGACAATTTCAGACCCCTCCATGATTTCTAAGTGGGAGAACTTGCAAAATACTTATTTTCTTCACTGTATGTTCTACAGTATGTTACAAGTCTTCTTAAGTCATAAGATATACTTTGTTATCATTTTCTACAATACTTTTACGTCCCGTTGTCAGGGATGGGGAGGACAGAACCCAATTGCAGACAGATTAACAAAGAATACTTTATTTAACAAAAACAGGAAAATAAAACCCACGAGGGGGTAAAACATAAACAAGATAAACAAACACTAACTAGACTAAACTATTAACAAGACTATAAATTTGACACTAAACTTCATAACAATAAACATGACTTATAACAAGACTAAAGAAAACACTTGACGAGACTAGATACTTGCTTTAACAGGAATGATAAAAGAACAAGGCAAAAGACTTCTCACAGGCATAAAGCAAAACGAACAAGCACAGAGCAACAAACACAAGGACTTTAAATAGTGAGAAACTAATGAGGGGAAAAGGTGACAATGATTACACCATAAAGACAAACAAAGGAGCGGGGTAAAAGTGACAAGACACGGGAAATACCTGGTCCAATATAACCAATAGTGAGACCACGCATTTCCATTACAAAAATTAACCATGGTTTTACAACAGTTAAAAAACATGGTTACTGTAGTAAAACCATGGTAACCACAAAATAACCATGGTTTACAAAAACCATAGTTAAACCATGGTTAGTGTAGTAAAACCATAGTTTTGCTGATAGAAATTAATACACCAAAAAACATGCTATTACACTTTTACCCAACCCATTCTCACCAAAAAGCGTACAAATGACACGCAGTATGTGATTATCGTGCAATAGATACGCCAAATTCCGATTTAGCGTGCATATGATACGCCAGTCCTTCCCATTCACTTATATGGCAAATCGTTTGGTGACGTTTTATTTATTGTTTTCTCATTTGTTTTCTGTTTTTTTTTTTTAAATTTTCGCTTGGGTTTAGGGTTAGAACAACTTTTAGTTATATAAAAATGACATCCTAACCCAAACCCCAAATATAGATAAAAACATAGAGAAACCTGTATATTAAATAACCTGCTTAAACAAATGTGAAATCTAACCCTAAACCCAAGCGAAAATGGTTTAAAAAACAGAAAACAAATGAGAAAACAATAAATAAAATGTCACGAAACGATTCGCCATATAAGTGAATGGGAAGGACTGGCTTATCATATGCATGCAAAATCGGAATTTGGCGTATCTATTGCACGATAATCACACTGCGTGTCATTTGTACGCATCTTGGTGAGAACGGGTAGCTTTTACCACAATAAAACCATGGTAATTTTTGTAAGGGTTCCAACACGAAACATGGTAATGTCCGAAACCATGCAATACTAAACTAGATATAAAAACTCTGGCAGGATCCTGACACCTGGAGGTTTATTTCAGTACAGATCAATTTCAAGTCACACTAATCCTTGTAACCAATATTCATTTGTGTATTTTTAGCTATTTTTAAGATGTCTTAATGACATTTTTTTTCAATCTTTAGACATACAATCCTAAAACAAACAAAACACCATTACATTAAAAATAAAGTATTAATATTTCGATCATCTACTGTAAGTCGCTTTGGATAAAAGCATCTGCTAAATGTAAATGTAAATCTAAAACCATAGGAATCTAAACCAAGATTGTAATAAACATCATATCTCCTTCAAATAGAACAGAGATTGCCGATGTTTTGATTGGAGAATAAAAATTATATGAACATGAATATACAGTTCACTGTTGTACATTGCAAAATAAGTGTTTAACAAAACTAGTCTCAGGATTGACTCCCTACTTCAAGCAAACAAAATTCCAAATTTTCCATTGTTTCTATTGAAACTAAATAGGCAAGTGAACCCATGAAAAGCTACTATAATAAAGCACCCACAGCAACACGAGTGGCGTTCAAATGTTGCTGAACAGTATCCACCACAGTAAATTGTTGTTTTGAAACTTCTTTGTACCCTAGTGCAAAGAACAAACAAAAATCGTATCCTAGTGCCTTTAGTATGACAGAGACAGAAAAATAAAATCCACAGGAGATTCAGAGACTGAACAAGACGACAACTAAGAAGGACGAAAGAAAATAAGTGAACCTGATCCTTTTAAAATCAGAGCCCAGACGTGAGCTTTTGACAAACAAGGGAAACACATACTGTATCTATATGAGAAGGACGGGATTGAAGACAGATATGACATAAAGAAAGAGCCTGCAGATCACAGCTGAAGACAGTGAATAAATGGATGTGAAATACAAACAGAAGAGCTGAGTGATTGTGTGCCTGATGTGTTGTGTCGCTGAACTGAAAGCGTATCAAGTCCAACCTTGCGTCAATCCTCTGTCACACAAGACAATTCACTGAAGTTGAAATTAAGAGAATACTTTACAATGTGCTTGGCTTCATACATTGGCTTCATAAGAGGAATGTTTTAAATGTTTTATATTTGTCAGTTATACTGAATCACCTGAGATTGAATCATTAAGGGGATAGTTCACTTTAAAATGAAAAATCTGTCATTATTTTCTCATTTGTAAGTTGTTCTAAATCTGTATGAATTTCTTTTTTTCTGATGAACACAAAAGAAGATATTTTGAGAAACCATGGCAAACGCACAGCAGATAGCGACCACCGACTTCCATAGTAGGAATAAAAAAATATGATTGGATTTAATGGGTACTGTCAACTGTGTGCTAACCATCATTTATCAAAATATGTTCTTTATCACAATACTTCCAAAATATTTTTTTCCTACTATGGAAGTCAATGGTTACTATCTGCTGTTTGTTTACCATCATCTATAAAAAGTACCATTTAGTATGTTTTTTTAGTACGTTTTTTTAGTAAGCATTATAAACATGTCATTATACAATATCCTTTGTAAATTCAATGGAAAGTTTTTGTAACTCTACGTAAAAATTAGTTTTTACTGGGAAACCCCATATAAATAATTACTTTTATATTGTACAAACTGTATATTCTATCCTTACCCAACCCTAAAACCTAACCCTTACAGAAAACATTTGACATTTTTTAAAATGTTAACTACAGATTGTCTGCCAAACCTTCCTTCATACTTCCAGGTTTTATAAGTTGTGGAATGCACCTGGTGGATAATAGCCGTATTGCGGGAAGCCGGAAATACTCGTCATTGGTAGAGAAGCGTTTTCTCTTAATTGACGAGTTAACTCGTCAATGGCGTAGTGGTATTGCGGGAAGCCGGAAATACTCGTCATTGGTAGGGAAGCGTTTTCTCTTAATTGACGAGTTAACTCATCAATGGCATAGCGGTATTGCGAGAAGCCGGAAATACTCGTCATTGGTAGGGAAGCGTTTTCTCTTAATTGTCAATGGCATAGCGGTATTGCGGGAAGCCGGAAATACTCGTCATTGGTAGGGAAGCGTTTTCTCTTAATTGACAAGTTAACTCGTCAATGGCATAGCGGTATTGCGGGAAGCCGGAAATACTCGTCATTGGTAGGGAAGCGTTTTCTCTTAATTGACAAGTTAACTCGTCAATGGCATAGCGGTATTGCGGGAAGCCGGAAATACTCGTCATTGGTAGGGAAGCGTTTTCTCTTAATTGTCAATGGCATAGCGGTATTGCGGGAAGCCGGAAATACTCGTCATTGGTAGGGAAGCGTTTTCTCTTAATTGACAAGTTAACTCGTCAATGGCATAGCGGTATTGCGGGAAGCCGGAAATACTCGTCATTGGTAGGGAAGCGTTTTCTCTTAATCATCAATGGCATAGCGGTATTGCGGTAAGCCGGAAATACTCGTCATTGGTAGGGAAGCGTTTTCTCTTAATTGACGAGTTAACTTATCAATGGCATAGCGGTATTGCGGGAAGCCGGAAATACTCGTCATTGGTAGGGAAGCGTTTTCTCTTAATTGACGAGTTAACTTGTCAATGGCATAGCGGTATTGCGGGAAGCCGGAAATACTCGTCATTGGAAGGGAAGCGTTTTCTCCTAATTGACGAGTTAACGAGTTAACTCGTCAACGGCAGGGAAAGAGTTAAAACGTACCATTTAGCATGTTTTTTAGCCATTCGGTTTACTTCCTGTGTACCTGTAAACCATGTTTATACATGAATATCAGCTGAGGTCACTCACTTGTCTTACGCCATTTTGAGTACCTGAAGTGGTCGCAAAAGAACAAGAAGCTATGCCTTCAACATGTTGTGAGCATCAAAATCGCTATTTTTGCAACACTGGGAGGGCTCGACGCGACATGGTACTTTGCTTGGGGTGTCACTTGTGTCTCTGCACGTGGTCTCGAGCGTTGAGAGCGTTGTTTGTGAACACAGAGTTTGCTGAAGGGAAGGTTTTGAGCAACTGACTTTGGTTGATTTGGCTTCCGCTCACCGCCATCTTCCCAGTCAAGATGTATCTTCGAATGCGACGTAAGGAGGGAGGAGGGTAAAGATGAATAGCTCCTAAAGCATAGTTCCATAAAAATGCAAGGATAATCCGTTGTTTTGTCGCAAGTGACAAACAATATTGACCTTCTAGTTGAAAAAGGAGCCTCATATGTGATTCATTCATTCGCATTCGGAAATTGATTATTTACGTCTGGCAGAGATGACGAGCGGACACCATAACAGCCAAAGTCAGTTGTACAAAATCTTTCTTTTTAGTAAACTCTGTGCACACAAACAATGCTCTCAATGCTCGCGTCCATGTGCAGAGATCCAGGTGATACTTCAACAAAGTTTCATGTTGTGTCGCGCCTTCTTGTGTTGTAAAATAGTGGTCACCTGGTAGCAGCGAACAGCGGCTGGAAGAACGCATCAGCATCACACCCTTACCAAGATATTTTTTAAAGTTTCTTTTTATGACAGTCGAGGTGCGACATGCTGTCTTTCGTAGCCCTTTACTGTATCCGTAAGAATCATAGAATATAAGAAATCCGTAAATCGTAGCAAGCTAGCCAATGCTTGTCAGTAGCCTATTGGTACTCGGTAGGTCCTCCAGATGGCGGCATGACGTAAAAGGTCACATGACTGAATTCCATCTATAGCATAGTAAACATGTCATTATACAATTCCCCGTACCAACCCCCCTCCACACACACATACACACACATCAATAAAAAAAAGTAACTGTCCTCGCATCTTCTTTAAAGCAGAATTGCATAGATCAAACTTAAACATCTGATTTTAAATGCAGATTACACCTAATTGGTGTTTGTTAGTGAACATTCAGATATGACTTTAAGGTTCAACTTTAATGTAGACAGACACAAAAGTCTTTGGGTTGCATTATATCGATCGCATCCAGTATAGACAGTAAACCCCGGGATTTCACCCTCAGCTGGGTTTGCAAAATGCACCTATACAAGACATTAAAACCAGAGCACTTAAATCAAGATTTCTGTCTTTTACAATGAGTAGGTCATATTGATTTTCATTTTTAAATATAGAATTTACTACCAGACAGCAGCAGGACAGGTCAATCTGAACGGTCTGGAATCTATAGATCCCAAGCAGCCAATACTGCTTTCCCTGAAATTGACTTTTTGCAGAAATATTGGGGAAAAGATGCTTAAATTACAAGCTATTGCAAATAATGCTGGTTGGTTGTAAAATCCTGTAGGGACTGTTTGTATGCATGTGTCGCCAGCTCACCGTGGGACAGAACTAGAGACCGAAAGAGATAAAAGTGACGGACAGTAAGAAAAATAAAGAGAGAGTGGAGTGTTTATTGATCCATTCGCCTCATCAAGCGGCCACCTCAATAAAATGTCAGCGTCTTCCGGCTTACATGGCAGCCTGCAGTACAACCCGAGTAGTGAAAGCTAAGAGAGCTGACAGCAGAGAAATCAGCTTCTATTCACACATGCATTGTATCTGTTATCAGAACGCTTTCTCTTGGCCATTATCCCCCATCAGCTCCGGAAAGGCAATGAGCTTTACAGTGAAAGTATACTAAGCAGTGTTGCTAGCAAGTGAGCTACCGAAAAGCCTAATCTACTTTTTTACCTAGCATGCTTTCACTGCTCTCTAAAAGTAAGACATTTTTGCCAGTTATTGACTCAGACCAGAACAAGCTGTCACACTTTTTACTTTCAAAAATATTTTTTAATTTGTTTTCAGAATAAGCAAATACCTTAAAGGGGTCATATGACTTTGTTAAAAAGAACATTATTTTGTGTATTTGGTGTAATGTAGGGTGTTTATGCGGTTAAAGGTTCAAAACCGTACATTATTGTTTCTTCTCTATGCCTCCGCCATTCTGAAACACTGCGATTTTTAAAAAACTCATAGTTCTGAAAAGTCCATGTGCTTTGATTGGCCAGCTATCCAGTGTGTTGCAAAAAATATCTCTTTAGGTTTGAGACTTTAATCTTACAGATCTTCTATATAGTACATGAACAACTTTTAACACTCCAAAGACATATTAAAATATGAAATTGTATTACATGACCCTTAAAAAAAAAATAAAAAATAAGGCTGTCAAAATAAGATATAGGGGCGTCTTGAAATTTTGACACATTACTAAGTATCATTAGTGGTAAATCAATAAAAAATATTTAAATATAAATATGACCACCTCTAAAATGGATCATAACATTATTTGTTGCATTCATACTAATTTGACTGCAGGAAATATGATACATTTAATCAGATGATTTCAATTAAAATATATAATAAAAAATAATGATATAATATGTAATATATAATATTGAATAATATAATATAGTAATTATAAAATAATTATTAAAATAATTATATAATTTTTTTTTGTTTAATACTGGTTCATATTATCTAAGTGAATTCATTCGACGAACATCTGGGAAAAATCTGGGCAAATTGAAAAAGCTGAAGCACCAACCTGATCTTATGGAAATTAGCTCATATTTACAAGGTGGCTTATTTGTATAAATTTGTACAAAGTGAATCGTACAAAAATAATTGTTTTTTATAACTTTTATTAGAAAAAATATAATAAACTTAAAGCGTAACTAAACCCCTGGTCAGAGCCTGACTCCACCCACTGGCAATATTTGAAAAATGCAAGAAAAGTGGGCAGATCCCAACGGAGATAGAGGGGACGAACTAAGCTCGTACCAAGTGTGTGGTGAGATCGTAACAAGGGCGTGTTGAGCTTGAACCTGCTTACGTCACGAGTCATTTTTTGGACCCATCATCCAATAGGAAAATTCAACTGCAGTAGCCACCGTTCAACCTGAAGAGGGCAGCAGTCAGACGTTTTTACACCATATATTGTAGTATTGAAACACTTTATATGCAAATGTTAAAAAACTTACTAAAATCAATGAACAGCACTAATAAAGCATCATTCTTACAGATCATTAACTAAAAAAAGTTGGTTTAGGGTTTAGTTACTCTTTAAATAATGATACCCCACACCTGACCCCTTCCCTAAAATGTGAAAAGTTTCATACAATGAATTTCATACAAATTAGCCACCTTGTAAGCCACGTACGAAATGCCACACGATTGTGTTAGAAAACCCAAAGTCAATGTATTCCACTGGTTACAACTAAACCCTACTGATTCCCACAGAAATTTTCCAAGAAAATAAATACAGTTAATTTAACCATCACTTACCATTTGTGGTCCAATGCAGGCCTCAGCGTACAGCTGCAAATCTGCAATTCAAAACTAAAGCCCTGGTCAGAGCCTGACTCCACCCACTGGAAATATTTGAAAAATGCAAGAAAAATGGGCAGACCCCAACGGAGATAGAGGGGATGAACTGAGCTCGTACCAAGAGTGTGGCGAGATTGTAACAAGCACGTGGTGAGCTTGAACCTGCTAACGTCACGTCGTACCGCTTATGTCACGAAGTACCGCCACATTCAATAGGAAAATTCAACTGCAGTAACCACTGTTCAACCTGAAGAGGGCAGCACTCAGATGTTTTTACACCATATATTGTAGCATTGAAACACTTTCGGGCGGTTTCCCGGACCAGGATTAGCTTAATCCAGGACTAGGCCTTAGTTTAATTAGGAAATATAACTAGTTTTAAACAACATGCCTTACTAAAAACATTACCTGTGTGCATCTTGAAGTAAAACAAAGGCCACTGATGTATTTTAAGATCTGTAAGTGAAAGTTGTTTTCAGTTTGGAGAGCTCTTAAAAGTGTTTAAGTCTAGGACTAGTCTAATCGCTGTCCGGGAAACCGCCCCATAATCCCTAAATGTCAAAAAAGTACTCAAATCAATGAACAGCACTAATAAATCCCCATTCTTACAGATCATTAACTAAAAGAAGTTGGTTTAGAGTTTAGTTAGTTGCTCTTTAATCATTAAGACTGAATGTGCAGGTGAACTAGTAAAAGCACGTGAAAATAATCATTTATGCACTAGGACCTTTATAGTTTTAAATATAGCACTTGTGTTATTTTCTCTTTGTGACGACTAGCCCCAGTCTCCACTTTCTAAAAATAGAGTGAGGCCCATTATGTTAACTTGAGCAAGATCGCATAAACAGACAGGTCAAAATCTATTAATTGTTTAGCCTACCTACATTTACATACTGTATATCTGTATGTTAAGAAGTTCCCACGCAGTCTCTGAGACTCAACTAAAACTGCATCCATGGTCGGAGAGGACAACATGTGCTTCACTTGATGTTCAGGAGAGAGCCGGGTTTGAGAGAGTGCTTAAAATCCCAGCGTGCCAACATCAGACATTGGTATCTACACAAGTGATTTTAAAATGTTCTCTGCAATGTAACTGCGGAGAGGGTTCACTGCGTCTAATGGTACTTTTATGATGATCAGAAATGCCCTACACTATGCCAACCACATTCAGATCACAGTAGGGGTTAAGCAAAATGTCACCTTTAAAATCCAGTCAAATTTTAGTCAAATCACTAAAATAGAGAGTGCTGTAAAATCATTTTATTTTAAACACAAGTGCAGGGGTCAACATAAAAGTAAGGCCTTATTTGAAAAGTCAACTGATCTTTTTAAAGATATTGCAGAGACATGTACTGGCCTGCAGACTGAATATGTCTTTCTGATAAATTGAATGAATGAAATTTTTAGATTTCCTGACAGTCACCGACTCAAAACATCAGATCATGCAGTGTGCTTTAGCTTAACAAAACCCAACCTTAAGTAGAAGCAACAGTGAGAGTGATGCTTGCCTTCGTGAACATTAGGCAACAATGTTAGTGTCAATGTCTGATATACAGAGCCATTAAACAGTCAAAGCTTTTAATAAGCTTGGAAAACAAAATCAACAGGCTATAGCTAATGTCATTGCACCCACCTGTCGGGATGGCACATGGACTTCTCATAACTCAAGGTAATGGCCATTATATTACCTTTGTGCCTCACAGAGACCTTACTGAACCAACAGAATGGATCCTTTGTTGTTGCACAAAATATTAGTAACACCACGAAGCCTGGCCGTTTTAGACTCAACCACAGGTATGAGCCTACAGATATGATGCATTTGCAAATTAGGTTTAGACAGATGTTAAAAGATTCACTCTACCATTAAACAGGGAAATAAAACATAGCCCAAGGGTGAATATTTTACAAGAATTTCATTAGTATAAATAATTTTTTACATGCATTTAGCAGATGCTTCATCCAAAGGGACTAATGCTGCGTTTACACTAGCCGCGGTAGAGGCGTCAAGCGCGAGTGATTTCAGTGTTAAGTCAATGTGAAGATGTGTTGACGTGCGTCGGGAGGTCTCGCGACGCGGATTAGGCGTTTGGGGCGGCGCGGTAGACACAATTCCGCCTCGTTCGCGCTTCTAGTTTGCGGAAATGATGCGAATGGCGCGGTACGGGTGCGACACGCAAATGGTGCTTTTTGTGCATTTTGCGTTTGAAGTGAATTTGCGGCTGACGCGCCAGATTTTCGCGCCGCGTTAACCAGTCAGGAGCCTGCTTGATGCTGTGGCGGCAGCCCCACCCGGAGTCACTCATTCAGCTTGAAGGAACGCTTGATATTGTCTGTGAGCAGTCACCTGGAGCTATAGGACACAAGTTCTTATTTCTTTAGAGACAGGAATAAAAAGGACCTCGCTTGGAAGAGTGTCAGTGAGGACATCGGGCAACCTGTTAAGTTGTAATACACATTTTACTTTTGAGTCATGTGACGTTTATCAACCCGCGTCATTTATTTTCCCCTTATTGTAAGGTGACTAAATGCAAACTGGTAATTCTCGAAAAATGCAAATCAACATCAGCCATCATGCAAACAGACAACTAGCACTTGCCCCTCCCACAAGAAGCGGATTTTGCCTCTGACGGGCGTCAAATGCTTGCTTTTTCCAAGCGTCTACTTCGCTCTAGATGCGCGAATGCATTCAAATTGTACACGCGGCAAACTAGGCGCGGTAGACGCGATTTTGACGCCTGAAACGCGGTTGGTGTAAACGCAACATAACAGTGCATTACAAGCTTTACATTTTACCATAGGAGTTTAGTGTTTGTGATTGGGGGACACATACCGGCAAACAAGGGTACTGCATGCTTTGCGAATAGCATGAGAGTAAGGCTTTATAGTTTTTAAATGAAGAGTTTCGTTGCAAAACGAGATAAATCCATTTTTTAACATTTTTGTCGAAACATGTTTATTATTATGTTATCATGTTATTATTCTGTTTTATGGTGATACTTAGCTGTATTTTTAAGTTATGAAGGTTTAAATCAAAACAAACCAACTGCAGTTGAATTGATATTAATTGGAATGCACAACCAAAAAATGAGATTTCTGAACACTTAAAAAAACGGATTTATCTCGTTTTGCAACGAAACTCTTCAAATATAGCATTTGGTTACTCAGTCTAGCCATTAAAATATTAAGATTAGTCAAATAAAATATAAAGGTAACACTTTATTTTACGACCCGCAAAGTACCGCGTAATTAAACCGAATTTACAGCGTACCTATTTGTAACAACAGAGTACCTCTACAGTACAGTTGTGTTCAAAATTATTCAACCCCAACTGAAATTGATTGTTTTGTGCAATGCAATGGCAAACCAGAATGAAACAACAGCAGATATCAGCTCCCGCTAAAGCAAAAGACGACTACATGCGTAGACCACTGCGGTTGGCGGCAGGAGTAGAGCACGCGATCGTCTGCAGGAGGTTTGCTGGAACAGTACCGCGATTCTGAGGTGAAATTCATTTAAGAGGTTATAAAAACTTTCTACACTGTGGAGTTTTTACCCTAACATTTATAACAAGAGGTAAACAAAGCACCACTTTAGTTTACAGCCCGCAAATATACATACCACGTAATATTACAATAGGGACCCTGTAGTTATGAAATACTTAATTTCATAATTTTCCATATATTCTTACCCCCTTATTACCCCAAACTTAAAATACTGTTCCCTTTTAACTACAAGTACATACTGTAGAGGTACTCTGTTGTTACAAATAGGTACACTGTAAAATCGGTTTAATTACGCGGTACTTTGCGGGTCGTAAAATAAAGTGTTACCAATATAAATGTTAATATTTCTATTATATCAAAAATCAAACAAAATCACAACTGGCTGTGGTCTGCATGTGCATTTTATCAGTATGTGTGTTCCCCAGATCAATACTGTGACCTTTTGTGCTGCTGACGTGGTGCTATACCAACTGAACAACAGGAAGCTCTGACCTGATCAGGCTTAGAAGACAACAGCTTGTTAAAACCTGGTATTACGATCATTACGGCTCTAACAAAAAAGACTAAATGTACGATTTTCAAAACATGTGACTCTAAAAACCCCTGTTTTATTGCAGCACATCATTTTATGATGTCAAGATGTTGCGCAAGTACTGTTCCTTGACAAACATCAGCAAAATGTCAAAGGAGTGTAGAACATGGAATTGCTTGCAAAAAATAGCAAATGATTAATTTTCATATGCATAGTAAGTGCTTAGGCCTGTACTGAAAAAAAAGATGCTGAAATTACTGCAGGATTAGTAGCTAAAAAAACAGACACTGCAAAAAAAAAGAAACACTTTAGACATTATCAAGGCCCTTATGCAGGGAACAGCCCTCTGGTATTTTACCAATGGGCACAAAAGCTGAACTAGCTGAATCTTGATATTACCCTGCGGGTAACCTGCCTGCACACGGCAGCATAAAAACTAAAAGTTCACCTGAGGTATGCACACAGCTGCAGTGAGACTAAAAACAGATCCAGGATAAACAGCACCCATCATTTACATTTATGCATATTAGATTTGTCAAATATACAGTGCATTACAAGGTATACATTTTTGCATTCAGTATGTGTGTACTGTAGCTTATCTTGTAGCTTAAGTATCACTCTAGCTTCCCTAAACTGTTTAGATAACATGCATAAAAAAAGAGTCAATATTTGAAAAGATAGAAGCAGAAGTAAACAGCATGACTGATTAAATATGAAACACAAGAATTAAGACAGTGTTTACTTTTGTAATAAGGTCCCAGGTTACTGTGGCTACCTTTATATAAACCAGAAGAACATTGAAACATCTGTTCAGTCAAACCATTTAAAACACATGCTAATTAAAACAAACTATTTAAGCACAAAGGAACCCAAAACCAGAACAATTGTCATTTGCATTCATTACTCACATGTTAATGACTGGTAACAGATTTTGTCTAATTCGAAACAGACTTTAACTAATTTGCTGCAAAATGTTTAGCATCTATTAGCTCAGCTATACGCCAGAATAGTTTCCTCTCCATTCAAAGGTTTAATAAAATGCTGGAGTCTCTTGTTTTAATCATGTTTCTATATAGTTAATTTATGCCAAAGCTCTGAGTTCTTGGTTATTTGCCTTCCTGTAGGCATGAGTACCAGTGGTGGATTTATGAGCACTTAATGGACAAAACATCTCTGCTTAATACAGTGGTTCTCAACACTCTCAACAATATTTCTGTCTGGTAATGAAATGTTTTCAGCTGAGAGAGAGAGAGAGAGAGAGAGAGAGAGAGAGAGAGAGAGAGAGAGAGAGAGAGAGATGAGAGAGAGAGAGAGAGAGAGAGAGAGAGAGAGAGAGAGAGAGAGAGAGAGAGAGAGAGAGAGAGAGAGAGAGCATAGAAATGGTGAAGCATTAGTAAAAGGCTAATGCATATATTAGCAGGTACAGGTTGTGCTGCTATTATTATTTAAACAGCACCCCCAAAACAAGACTACTACATTCTTTAATTTGTACTCTTATCAGAGCAAAGACTTGGGAAATTCATTTTGGAGTGTGTATGGTGAACACGTGCCCATCTATCTACTCATCTATGTACATGACATGAGGGTTCACAAGTTAACTGAGATGGTTGTCATCTTCCAAATAACAGGAATTTGGTGGTTTATGCGATACTTATGCAATAAATACTTCTGTTTATAAAGTATTGACTGTATCTTGTTTACATTTAATAAACCTGCTTTGATAATGACAAATGAAATGAAATCGATCCAGTATTCAGAATCGTGTCAAATTGTCATCTGAGAAACAGAGGCAAGTAATTATAAGCTTCAATCGACCTGAGAAAAATTGATTGTTATACTTTTTAAAAAGCATTTTCATTGTCTAATAAATATCTTATTGTGTCTGAATGTTTGATGCTTTTGATTTAAACTAATATTATAGGTAATCTTTAATATCTCTATGTTAGTGGCTAAAAGTAAACATGATCGACAGCTTACAGATTCACTGGTAGCCATAAGGTTTTATTACATGGCTCATTGGAATGCTTGATTCTGATTGGGTCGTGACATTTACACGTTTGTTAAATAAGCAGGATAATTTACAAGCAGTCTGTTGTTATCGCGAAATAAGCCCCTTCAGGGTAATACAAGACCCTCCGCTTCCCTTCAGGTCCTGATTACACTGCCGTGGCTTGTTTCTGCGATAATAACCTGCTGTCTATACATTATCTCTTACATATATCAAGGCTACAAGGTTGGGGGCATTTGAGCAACAATATTCTATCAATGTGTCTTTTTTCAACTAGAATGTAGACTTTTTCAAAAATCAAATAAATTCAAATTAAAAATACCGTACTTTCCGGACTTAAAGCCGCACCGGAGTATAAGCCGCATCATTCAAAAATTTGTCATTAAGATGAAATAACCTATATAAGTCACAGTGGACTATACGTCGGGTTTATTTAGAAAATTATTTTACAAAATCCAAGCAGAAGAACAGACATTTAATCTGGAAAGGCAAGTTATTCAACTAAACAATAGCACACAGAACAGCAGGCTGAATAGATGTCTGTACGTTAAAGTAATATTATCAGTTATTTAAATGATAAACCATAGCATACAGAACTTACCTGGAAGGTTTAATAGGCTAAATTTACCGAACAAGCCAACTAGCATAAAAGTCGCATACTCGTCATTCCACATTACTGAATCCATTGAATTGCATAAATACAGAAGCAGCATATAGCGAACTCTTGCGGCTGTAGACGGTAATGTTGTCTCTTGCCTCAAAAATGTCAAAATTAATTCATACTGACTTACAAGGCGCACCTGTGATGTTTGTAGGTTATAATCAGTAAAAGAAAATAAGCAGAGACACGAGACTGTTTTTACTTTCTTCTCTCCTCTTTTACTTCTCTTCTTCCCCTCTCACTACTGCCATCTAGTGGCTACACAATCAATCTGCAGACACAACATTTCCCCTTTTCTTGAAGCATTTTGGGTAAGGTACTGTCATGGAACATTACAACTTAGTATCATACTATATTTCCATTACTGTAAACAATACAGAATTAAAGAATTTCAATATTAACCAATTAGCTTTATCTATAACAAGTTTACTAGCAAAACAAATGGTGTATTAACTCCTATCATTTTCTCTAAGGAGTATCTTAATAACATTTAAACTAACTCAAGTAAACACCCAAAACAACAATTAACCTAATTGGAATCATGACTGTTCCCACAGCCTCTACTGTATCTATTTCTCTAACACAAAGTCCTTCAACCAAACTGGCTGTTTATGAACTCTCACACTCCTTCTGGGACTCGTTTGCTGTTCATTTACATGAGCATTATGCTGTACACTCATTTTTCCTTCTGGTGTTTCTCCCAGACTTAACAACACCTCATTTGGAACTCCAGTGAGACGAGACGCATTCCATTTCTTCCCATCTTCCAACAGGAAGGTATTTGGACCCACTCTCTTTTTCACCAAACAGGGAGCAGTGTACTTTGATGAACCTTTGCGAACATGCTCAGGTTTCTTAATACGCACCCAGTCCTTTTCCTTGAATGTGGGTACCCTAGCGCCTCTCTTTTTGTCTGTATAGTCTTTACATTTCTGCTGCTTACGAGCCACTGTATCACTAATCTCCGAACGCGTCTTAGCTCTCATGCTGACAGGCAGTACATCCAGTTTTGTACGCATCTTGCGGCCACGCAAAAGCTCGAATGGTGTAGCCCCTGTGGTAGCATGTGGCGTAGCACGAAAATTATGCAAGAATTGTGTCACAGCTGCCTTCCAGGGCTGCTTTTCTTGAATTGCAGATTGGATACACTGTTTCAACACTTTATTAAATCGCTCCACTGCCCCGTTAGCTTGTGGATAATATACACTGGAGTACACATGCTGAATGTTACGTTCCTCCAAGAAATCAGCAAAAGCCGTAGAGGTAAGTTGTGCACCATTATCAGACACTAAGCAGTGTGGATTGCCTTCTCTACTGAATATGGTGTCCAGGAAAGTGGTTATGACATTCGTTGTCACATGTGATGCAAAAGCTACTTCTGGCCACTTACTGTAGTAGTCTACCAGTGTTATGGCGTAGCGGCAATCCCAAGTAGCAGACTCAAATGGTCCCACAATATCGATTGCTACCTTTTGCCATGGACCATTAGGTAGTTCCACAGGTATGATAGGTGCAGGTGCAGGCTTGGCCGTTTTGTCGTTTAGCTGACAAGTCACACATGAGGCAATCAAGGTTTCTACGTTTTTGCCCATTTGCGGCCACCAGTAGAGCTCACGAAGTCTTTGTTTAGTCCGTACAATGCCTTGGTGTCCTTCATGAGCTAAATTCACCAGTCTTGTGCGCAGAGACAATGGCACCACTAGGCAATGATCACCCCGCATAATTAGCGGACCCTCCACTGAAAGCTCATGCCTAATGTGAAAGTAAGGCTCTAATTCCTGTTTCACTGACTTCTTGTTTTTAGGCCAGCCGTTCTGAATTTGTTCACGGAGTTGAGTTAACTGAAGGCAGCTCTCTGATGCAGAAGCGAACTCAGAGGCTGACAAAGCAGGTAAGTGAGAAACAGTGGCAACCATTTCTGGTTCGTCCGTTAGGTCACTCGTCTCAGGTAAGGGGAGTCGAGAGAGACAGTCTGCTGTGGTGTTGTATCTCCCAGGGCGGAATGCCACATCATAGGAATAGCATAACAGACGGGCTGACCACCTAGCAATTCGCAAGCCAGCTCTTCCTGTGCCTTTTGATGTCAGAAGTGTTGTAAGGGCTTGGTGGTCAGTGCGCAAAACAAAATGTCTACCCCATAGATACGTCCTCCATTTTTCAACGCACCACACGCACGCCAATGCTTCCCTCTCCACAGTCGAGTACTTCCTTTCAGCTGACGAAAGAGTCCGGGAGGCAAATGCCACTATGCGCTCAGTACCATCAGCGTGTAGCTGAGAAAGAACTCCTCCCACACCATAATCAGAGGCATCAGTACTCACGTAAGTTGGCAATCGGGGATCAAACAAAGCTAGAATGGGGCTCTTAGATAATAGTGTCTTCAGTGTGGCAAAACTTTGAGCGGCCTTATCAGTCCAGAGGAAGTTTGTGTCTGTGGAGGTTCTTAAAACTTCCCGCAGGGGTTCAACCTCTGTTGCATAATCAGGAAGAAATTTACTATACCAAGAGGTGAGGCCCAGGAATGAGCGCAGTGAGGCCATGTCATGGGGAGCAGGCGCATGCATGACAGCGGCTACATTATCGGGGTCAGGATGTAATCCATCTTTAGAAATCGTGTGCCCCAAAAATTTCAAACTTTGCATCTTAAACTTACATTTCTGCATGTTTAGTTTCAGACCTGCTTTACTCAGACAGTGAAGTACCGCTTTTAAGCGAGTGTCATGGATGTCCTCTGTGTTGCCATAAACAATTAGGTCATCCAGGTAGGCTTGAACACCTGACAATCCGTGCAATATAGTCATCATCATCTTCTGGAAAGCAGGCGCGGCCGAAGCCAATCCATACGGAACACGTTTATAACGGAACAACCCGTCATGGGTAATAAATGCCGTTAAATCACGACTTTCAGGATGCAATGGAACCTGATGGTATGCTGAGGCCAGGTCTATGGTTGAAAACACCGTCGCCCCACGCAGTTCTGCCAACAGTTCCTCTATATGAGGCATAGGGTGGCTATCTACACCTATAGCCTTATTAGGCTCCCTTAAATCGATGCACATGCGAATGTCACCTCCTTTCTTTCTTGTCACTAAAATTGGGGAGACCCATGGAGATGCATCCACTCGTTCGATTATGTCATGCTCCAACAGTCGTTTTAGTTCGTCCGAAACGGCTTGTCGGACTGACAATGGCAATCTTCTCAGTTTTTGCTGAACAGGAACGAAACCTTCTTTCACCTTCACTTTGTGTATGAATCCACTTGCGCATCCTACGATGTGCACTGGCAGTATTTCAGAATTGTCCTTAGTAATCACTGTATCACCTTCAATGCGGCAGTGAAGTGCTTTCAGCAGATCCATCCCTAGCAAAGGTGAGCCTGACTTCACGACGTAGAACGTGCCCGCTGCTGTACTACCATCATGGTAAACATCTGTAGAAAAACACCCCAACACTGGAATAGGCTCTTTAGCATAAGAAACTAATTTAACTGTTGCTGGATTGAGGGTGTATGAAGCAAAGTGTTTACGGTAAATGCACTCGGGCAGTATGGATACTGATGAGCCTGTGTCCACAATTAACCTGACTGGCTGACAATATCCATCATTAGTTTTAATTTGTACTGAACAGAGAATTTTGTCTGTCACCGTCTCAGGGTCATTCATGTATAATACAGTGAGCTCTGGTATCACAATCTCACGCACCTGTTTCTGTGGTGATCGGCAAACTTTGGCAAAGTGCCCAACTTTTCCGCATGAATTACACACTGCTTTGATCGCTGGACATGAGGGTTTATTAGCCAGATGATTTTTGGAACCGCAACGGTAACAGGAACGGCGCTGTTTCGCGTTCTCTACTGGCCGATCTGACGAAGGGAAAGGAATTGACTTTCTGTCCCTTTGTTTAGCATTACGGTGACTCTGTATAGCTCGTACTTGTGAAGTGTCTGAAAGAATCTCAGAGTTCTTTGATGCAGTCTCCATTTGTGCTGCTATTGAGACGGCTTTATTCAGAGTGAGGTCAGGTTCAAGCAAAAGTCTGTCCCGAACGCGCGAAGTTGCCGCTCGCTCCACGAGCTGGTCGCGTAGCATTTGTTCTTCCATGTCTCCGAAATCACATGTAATCGAAAGCTCACGTAAAGCAGCCAGGAACTGATTAATAGTTTCGTCAGTTCGCTGTGCTCTTTGCCTAAATTTGTGTCTCTCAGCGACAACATTAACTGCAGGAATGAAATGGCTTTTCAGCGCAGCGACAGCCGTGGTATAAGTATTGCCCGTGTCTGGTAAGGTATAAAACAGTCTTTGTCCTTCTGTGCCCAAGGCATGTAGCAGAACAGCTCGCTTTCTTTCCTCTGGCCATGCGTCACCAGTAGCATCGATGACAAGTAGGTAATTTTCAAACATTTTGAGCCAAACGGTAAATGTAAGAGAAGGCTCACCAGGGCATGGCAGAAATGGAGCCGGTAAAGGAACTGAAATCGACATCCTCGTCGCCAAATGTGATGTTTGTAGGTTATAATCAGTAAAAGAAAATAAGCAGAGACACGAGACTGTTTTTACTTTCTTCTCTCCTCTTTTACTTCTCTTCTTCCCCTCTCACTACTGCCATCTAGTGGCTACACAATCAATCTGCAGACACAACAGCACCTGACTATAAGATGCAGAACCAGCCAAGTTATAAAAAAAAACGCGGCTTATAGACCCAAAATACGGTATATATTTGTGTTAATGTTTTGAGATTAAGAAAAATTAATTATATTATAAAACATACAGATTCATACAAAATGTACAGAACTTTTTTTCAAGTGCAGAAAGGTACACTTATACTTATAATCACAGGTGAACCACTTTTAGTGCTATTTACTGTTTTTAGTGTTTTTGAAACAAATCAATCTTTGCTTCCTCCATATCATTGAGCTACTGGTGTCAACGATATTGCATATAACAAAACTGAGCACTACTACTACTATAAATAATATGGCCGCTCTGGCTACAAAAGTCCCTCCTCCTAGTTAAAACAACCAATCATTAATCAATAAAGACTGATGATTCTCTGGGGGAGGGGCCCTTTACCATCTGTGCGGTAGCTGAAACGACCATGAAAAAAGTATTTTTAAACAAAAGTTGTGGTACAGTTGATGTCAGTTTCAATGTTGGTCAGAAATATGTTGTTTAATAAAGCAATAAGCCACAAGAAGCAGTGGGTTACCAGTGCATTTAATAACAGCTAAGGGGCGTTGCCTAAATCCCCCTTAGCAGTTATAGAATGCACTGTAACACCACTGCTTCGCAGGGCTTATTGCGTTTATAAAACTGTTACTTCATATGCATAGCAGAATTTAATCAAATGAAACACAAATAAGTTGTAATTATATTAGTACAAATATTAATCTTCCGCCAAACAAAGTAGTTTCTCAGAATCAAGTGTGACTGAAACAGAGCGCAGTTCACAACAAACACAGACGCAGCAAAGACACAATGAAAATATAATTAAAGACTGTGGTGTGTATTTTCATAAATCAGTATGCAGCAACAGTGGCGCAGTGATACTTATGTAATGCGGTCTGAACCGTGGGGTTACCGGGGTATTTTATCACGACTTAGAGTGCGTTTCAACCAATCAGAATGAAGAACCAGAACTGCCCGTTTTATAATGGTGATTTTAGCACAAGAAATTAGAGATATTTGTCTTTCCCCATTTAGGTAGATAGTAGGTGTTGGCCGATCCGATATTTAGTATTGATATTAATCCGACATTGGCGAAAATGGTCGGATCGAATATCGTAAAAGTATGGGAGTACAATCTGATCCAATACCAACACGGACCTTGTCATGGTAAGTTGGGGTGAAGCACGACTTGATGAGCAACATGAATTTGCACAAAGTTGCACTTTAAATTGTCCAAAGTTACACCTTAAATTTCATTTTGAATTTTTGAGCTAACTAAGGCCTAGTCCACATGGACACGGGTATTTTTTATAACCGTGGGTTTTTTCATGTGGTTCGGCCGTTCGTCCACACGAAACCGCAGTATCAGGGCACTGAAACCGAGCATATTTGAAAACCCCGGCCAGGGTGAGCTTTTTAAGAAACCCCGGTTACAGTGGTAGGGCCCTATATTTTCCGCGATCACGGAATCGCGGACGGAATCACGGAATTGGCTAATTAACACGGAATCTAGTATTAACGCGGAATTATGCGGAGTTTTACATATTTTGAATAAAATTATGTTTTTGTGTGGGAGACGAACGTATGTCTGGGGGAAATGCAGACCGGGGGAAATGCAGACCGGGGGAAGTAAATCTGGGCGACACGCCCCCTCCCGTCGTTTCAGACCCCCTCCAAAACACTGAAACCATGGCGAAGCGGCTCTCCATGACTCTGCTTTCGTCAGCGAAAAAAATAAGAAATTCGACGCTAAGCACTTAGTTCCGAGCATGTCTCACATGACTTTTATGTGACCGGAGAACTGTTATTTTGTAAGTTTTGTCAACACTCTGTTCACGGTGAGCACAAAGATACATGCATTCTCTCATCCACGTCTGTCTCACTGCACCTCTCTCACGTGCACGCGCTCACGCATCTGTCCGAAGTCCGAACACAAATCCTCATGTATTTGTTCAGTTTTATGCATTTCAAGCGAGCTGAGGCAAACGAACTATCCCTCGCATTTAAAATATAATCATTTGCATCATGGCGCCGCTCTCTGTCTCTCTTTCGCTCGCACGTGCAAAGAGCTGCGTGCTCATGCTGTCCTAAGTCAGATCACTATCCTGTGTATGTTTGTAAAGTTATATGCATTTCAAGCGATCGTGTATAAAATATGGATCGCGTTCCGCTGGATTGATGTGTTTAAGGCACTTCTGAAGGCACCACTGCTTTGACACCTTGTTGTAGCCTCCTGCAACAACACTAAAAAACAATGCATTGAATTGAGTTGTGTGTGTGCACGCACGCATGTGCGTGTGTAAATGCATCTTTTATAGTCATTAAGTAATCCTGTTATCCAGTTTTTCCCCCAAATCATTTACATTTTAATCATTAACATTAAAGGCACACTCTTTTTATGACTAAAATAAAAGTAAAGGGTAAAAATATAATTGCCAAAAATTAAAACAGATAAAACGGAATGTGCAAAAATTAAAATGGAGAAAACGGAATTTGGGAAAAAATAAAACGGAATTTGGGAAAAAATAAAACGGATTTTATAGGGCCCTACAGTGGTGTCGTGTAGAGAGTAAAACCGGGGGGTTTGCCTTGCAACATCAGAGTGTGCGCCGTTATCCACTGTGTTTGACGTCAAGATTGTGCGCCGTGACTGCTTTGTTGATGATTCTGTGCAATGGCGGACGTATCTTGCTATTAATAACTGTGCCAACAGGGCTTCTAACATGTATACAGATAGATGCTCCGTTATCTCACTATATTGCGAAACACGATTTGGGTTATATCCCCGCCTGACAGCGCTTGATAGCGTGCTTTTGCTTTATCTTGTGGATGGATATTTAATTTAAACCGAGCATGTGTGGATGGGATTTTTTTTAGGGAAAACTCCGGTTATAAATATATGTCTGTGTGGACTAGACCTAAAAATGTTGCTACTGTTGCTTTGAAACATTTAAATAAAAATGAAGCGGCAGTATTGCACAATGTTTCATTGAGTCATGAATTTGCACAGTCATTTGTTGAGTTCAAACGTTGAGTTCTGTAGCTCTGTTTAAGCTTTTTGTACGGCTAACAAATGTGCTATTTGCAGCTTAATTGATTAAAAGGACGATAGAGATGGTATTTGATCGGTATCGACAGATACTCAAGGTTGTGGTCGACATTGGTATCAGACATGATAAAGTGGTATCGGCTCAGCCCTAGTAGATAGGACTTTAGTTTTGCATGACTGAAATGCCTGCCTGGAGGCGTTACAAACATGGCCGCCGAGTGGCTCCATTTCCCTAAAGGCACTTTGCTGGTGTTTAAATTGCTTTAGATTGACATGTCTGCTAAATTCATTAATATAAATGGGTTACTGGACCTTGCAGCAAAAAATGCAAAATAAACTTGAAATAAGTTATGAGGAAAATGTTCTGGTTGACCCTGTCCTCCCCTTTTCTCAGCACAGGATTGCACAATGAGTTAGAAAATCTGGTGTGAGCTTTAAGAGTCCCCCTGAAAAATCTCCTTAAATCATCCTTTTCTACTAACCCAACCGCTCACCATCACCTGAAAGAATTCAGTCCAGACCCCTGCTGAATAATATCACGGTCAGACGAAAGTTATTTCAAGTGCAAAATAATCTTCCCGTCCTCTCTACCGAACGTCTGTTACCTTTAATGCATCTCGCACATTTAATTACTGCAAAACCTCTCACCTTCATTCCTGTTCATCTTCAGATGAAATTCCAAAGTCAGATTTGAAGCCTATTTAGATGTGCATTTCGTGAATGCCAGTCTCATCATGTTTCTCTGCTTAATATGGATTAGACACGATGTCTTGCTCAAACCAGCTCATTAGAGCAAACCCTTGAGACTCATTCTGTTCGGTATTAAAGCAAATGTTTAACTACATGTGGCTGATATTTCAGGTAATATCCATTGGGATGGGAAAGAATCAGTCTGTTCAGATTTTCCACTTTGTTCAAACTTCTTTGACTCCGAATACACATCAATGTTTAAAACTAACTAAGGGTTTCTTTACATTTAAGCATTTACCAGATGCATTTATCCAAGTGACTCACAAAGGAAGGCTTAGAATTAAAACGCTCCATTTACAGCTGTACCGTTTCTGCTTTACATAATCAGCAAAACTCTGAAATAGCAGCACTAATAGCCGGATGAGGTTGAATTTGGGATGGGTGAATAATTAAGCGACACAGAGAGGAGATGGATTTCTGTGTTCTTATTCAGAGGTTAGTCATGATCTTACATTAATAGATATTGTAGGGTCATCTCCAATTACCTCCACAGTAGGCGTATCCAGTTGCATCAACAGGAAACGGTCACACTGACATTACTGGATGCTTGGGAGGGAGGTATATGTTTGGTAATGGGTTCTTACGGATCACATACTTGCCTCCTTTCTCTTGTAAGGCTCTTAATATGCTTCAGGGAATCAACAGAGCCTGTCTAAGGTGTGGTGATGCTACAGCGTGAGCACCGTGGCAAGATCGATAGTGACTTCAGCACCCTTTAATTTTGAAGGTGGGTATCGATCGCCTGTCAGGTGGGAGATGGAGGGGGTTGTCCCTCCTTGCATACTATAGCTGTGCAGAGGGAGAAAGAAAGGGAAACTAAAACACACATACAAATAATAATGATTAATGGGTAAATGTCAAAGAGTTATATTCACAATCTATGTAGTGATACATGTACATGTACGAACGCATTTGACATATGTGTCCCGTCATATGACAGATCCTAATTAAAGATTACTGTCTGGTTTCATGAGATAAATGCAAGATGATGCAAGGACATGGCATGTCAAAGAAATAAAGTCATTAATCTCTTGTCAAGCACCCACATGACGAAATACACACACAGAGACGGCGTAGACGTGACATTAAAAAGGCTGATTGTGGGAGATAAATCCCTGATTTATGATCCTTTCCTTATCCTCCAGATTAAGCAGATTAGGATCAAATCCTTATTTGTGTCCCAATCCCCTTTTCCATGGAGACACTATGTCGGAATCTTCTTAAATGGAAAAGACTCGTATATATTTTGTCAAATATGATTTCTCAAAATATATAAGCCACACTCAGGAGAAAGCACGCCAGCTTTAACTGGCAGGTGGCATCCGTGCCTGAGGGAAATATGACATCCTTGCATTTTGACAAAGCTCACACGGGCTCAGATCTGACACGGGAAGAGAAACAAACTTGTAAACATGTATGTTCCTGTTGTTTTCCGACAGTGTTGGCAAGAGCGTCCCGCTGGGATCTCACTTCTCGTTGTGACATTTGTGTACAGGTGAATCAATGCGGCTATGAATAGAAATCAGGTTTTTGAGTGATAGACATGCCATAGATCACCTTGACTGTTATATTTTTCCCCTCTCTTTCATTCGACTTTGTTTTAATCATTATTTTTTTGACAAAAACTGTGACATATTGCCTGCTAACACGAATACAGAAGAAACAGATGTTTTCTCTGCGTGCCTGCTCTTCATGGGCACAGGTTGCGTGATTTTGGTTGGAAAGTCACTGTTTTTTATTTTTTGTTAAAATCACACTCTCTTCTGTCACATGCACTAATGAATGTACAGTAAGAAGGGTGACTTTGCTTTTGCATAAAGCTCATTAAAAGAGGAGTGCTGCACAAAAATAGACAACTGATATTAGAAACAAAATATAAAATGATTAGTAAAATAACTTTTCCCTTTAAATGTGTGTGAGTGTGCTTGCTTAACGCTTCTCCAACAAGTTTACAGGGTTAATTGTAATAACAAACCCACTTCACTGTCCATCTAAACAAAACTGTATGTGTTTTTTTGTATGCTGTATTTGCAGCAGTAGCTGTCGGTCCTAGTTTACGATGTAACTACAGAATATTCAAGTTTTAAATAGGAAAAATATCTGACCTCTTTGGTCATTTTTGAACGCGATGCTAATGGTCTAATCAGATTCAACGGATTGTGCTAAGCTATGCTAAAAGTGCTAACACCAGACCCGGAGATCAGCTGAATGGATTCCAAAACATTTAAAATCTAATGTTACACTCCAGGGGAGCTGGAAAATTAGCGTGTTTTAATAAAATGTGGAGTGGCCCTTTAACATTAAATAACATCCAATTTGTCCAAAATCGTTATCGATTAGGCGGCTAAATGATGTTTTATTAACGTAGTTCAGAAGGAACACGTCAGAATAAGCTACTCAAGTGTCACCAGCTGTCTACAATCAGCTAATCAACAAATACTCTTGTATCACCAGCTGTCTACAATCAGTAATAGGGGTGGCACGGTTCATGAAAAAAATCCGAACCGTTCGGTTCGCTTGTCTCGGTTCGGAGCGTGTGTGTGTCGTACGGTTCAACGGTTCATGGCATGCGCAATGTATGTAGCCTCATGCCCTGTATGTGACCTCAGATAGCGTGTTCCCCTTTCGCGAATAGCGCGGAAGAAGAGGTGACTGGTGTGGAGAGTGAGTGCTGCAGGTCATGTTACGTGTAGAAATGGCAAGAGGGAGAGAAATGGAAGTCTGCCCGGAGTTGGAGGATGCGCCAGCGTCGTATAAGTTTGGTGTGTGGAAACATTTTTTATTTCATGTTACCTATGATGACAGCGGAAATAAAACAATAGATACAGCGACACGCGACAGCCTTCTCTCCGACCATTTATCTAATCTGAGGTAATGAACACTGTTTTACGTCTTTTCGTATTCAGCGCTATTTTTAGCCTTTTGTTGATAAAACGAAAGCGGCTGATTTCCGCGTAGTTTCATTTTGCTAGCGTGTGAAAGTCGCCCGATCTTATTTCATAAACTGCCCCTTAAAGTAATCAGGACAGAAATGGTCAAAAGTGGTAAAAAAGAGACGTATTTAAATATTACAGGTGTAAACGTTATGTTTCTTGCTCGTTCACATATTCTCTCTGCAGTATTTAAGCAGCCTCTCAGTAATAAATCTTAGAGCTACACTGAAGTTGGCATTTTGATAAAAGCAAGTTATCTTTGTGTGCTAAAAATGCACACAAAGTTCATGTAGATGGCAATACACATTCTCTTTTTTGCCAAATAAATGAAAAGCATGTTGAAATCATCAATGTCTTCCCTCTCGCTGTGTCAAAATCTCGCCTGGCTTTCCTCAGGGATGTTCCCAATAATGTGCTTAAAGTCAAATTCAGTTTGTGCATGATTACATGATATAACTTTTTTTAATACTGTATCCTAAATTATGGATAATTAATACATTAATAAGATAATAAATTTCTGGAGTGTTAAAAAAAATAACAACAAGAACCGTACTGAACCGAGAACCGTGACCATAGAACCGTGATACGAACCGAACCGAGGGTTTTGTGAACCGTGCCACCCCTAATCAGTAATCAACATATCTACCCAATCAGCACAAAGGCAAGACCATATATAATAATCACCTAAGGATTCTCTACAGCAGTGGTGACCAACCCTGTTCCTGGAGATCTACTGTCAGAGTTCAGCTCCAACCCCAATCAAACACACCTGAACCTGGCAATCAAACATTTCAGGGCTACCTAAAAATTAGAGTAAGGTAAATACGTTTACCAATTTAATCTGTCTGACTTATTTGTAATCGTGAACTCGTTTGCATCTAGAAGTAGACAGTGTGTGACCAAGCTTGCGCTATTGAATGTGCACATCTGGTATGTGATATCTGCGAGTTGTCCTACATGCGACTTGTGGTGGGCAGAGCGATGCTTCGCGAAACACTGAAACAGTTGAATCAATTGTGCCGTATGTTTCGGGGCTTCGAAACATCTATCCGAAACCGCCTCCACAGTGACACCTAGCGGTCGTTTGCATGTCTTTACATGAAGCAGCCTTGACAAGATTTTAGACGAGCGCTGACAAATTGTATCCCACATGTTGTTTGATTGACACACAAGTGATAGAATGGGTGAGTGGATAGTGCTCTCGTCTCTCATGTGTAGATCTTTGGATCGAACCCGGGAAATGCATTCGCTACTTCATCATAATAAAATGCTTTTTGTTGTTGTTTTAACATCTGTTTGACAACTACATGAGCTTTTAGGCTCACAATTGTCGATAACTATAGGCTATTCGGGTCTATTTAATTAAGAAAATGGAATATAGATATACAAAATAAATAATAAGAGATTCATAAAATATATCAAGCCATAATATGCCACATTGTTTACATATAAAGATATTTATTCAAATATATAAATTGTTCTGTGTTGATAAACTCAACCAGCTTCTTTTTTTACATATAATTTCTCCAGCCTTTGAAAACATTCTCACACAAGGGACACTTGTTGCTGGCATGCAGTTTTTGTAAGTAGCCTAACTGTTACATACCTATGAGGAAAAATTACTTCTTTTCAGTAATTTATAGTATTTGATATTGCCAAAAACGCATCTATGAGGTATTGTCAGATTTGTTTCCTACCCTGTCAGTTTAAGATTCGACGCAGATTCGACAGGTACGCCACCTTTCGAAACACTTGTGAAATGCACCGCTTGGTGTTTCGAATCACTTCATCACGTGACATGGGTGTTTCGAATCACATTTCGGAGCAGAAACATTTACGCGTCGGGATCTCGACACAGTGTCGAAACGTCAGTTTCGCGGGAGCCATCCCTACATGCGACATGGCGCTTCTCGCCTGGTATGCAACCTCCTTAAAGGGTTTAAATGGTATTTCATGCATTCAGACTTATTAACACAGATTAAGAGTTGTAATCCCCAGCTAAACAAATGAAGAGTTTCGTGGCAAAACGAGATAACCACCGTTTTTTTAATTGTTTAGAAATCTCGTTTTTTGGTTGTGCATTCCAATTAATTTCAATGCAACTGCAGTTGGTTTGTTTTGATTTAAACCTTCATAACTTAAAAAATTCAGCTAAGTAGCACCATAAAACTAAATAATAACATGATAACATAATAATAAACATGTTTTGACAAAAATGTTAAAAAATGGATTTATCTCGTTTTGCAACGAAACTCTTCAGATGCAAAGTGTCAAAAAAAAAAAAACACTTGAGCTTGTGACAGAGTAGTTCTGGGCCAAACTCTTTCTTACTTTCCTACAAGTATCGGAAACATGGGTCCCCCTTAGTGTTGGGATTTTCTCTGTGTGTTTTTGATGTTTATTATTTTCTTGTCATGCTTTGTTTTATTTTGCTTATTGTAACCTGTGTTCCTTGTTAGGGTTAGTATTTCGTATTACGTCCTGATTGGGGTTTTGTCTTATGCTTATGGTTTTGATTTGCATTATGTCTTGCCCTGTTTTGTTTCTTATTCTGTATACCTTGTTTTGATTAGTGTCTTACCTGTGCTCCCTGTGTTAATCCTGTCTTCGCCTAGTCCTTTGTTACCCTGGTTACTCATTGTCTTCATGCTCCCCCTCTTGTTTGTTGTAATAGTGTTTTATTGTTCTGGTATTCTTATTGGTCAGTATTGTGTATTTATTCTGTTCTCCCCTTGTTACAGTCCATTATTTATGTGGTTGTCATTATGCACACTTTTTAGATTTTTAATATTTATTTAAAGGAATATTCCATTTTCTTAAAAGAAAAATCCAGATAATTTACTCACCACAATGTCATCCAAAATGTTGATGTCTTTCTTTGTTCAGTCGAGAAGAAATTATGTTTTTTGAGGAAAACATTGCAGGATTTTTCTCATTTTATGGACTTTAATAGACACCAAAAATTAATACTTAACACTTAACAGTTTTTTTCAACGGAGTTTCAAAGGACTATAAACCATCCCAAACGAGGCATAAGGGTCTTATCTAGCAAAAAGATTTTCATTTTTGACAATAAAAATAAAAAAATATACACTTTTAAAGAACAACTTTTCGTTTAGGTCCGATCCAGCGCGACCTAACGTAAATGCGTAGTGACGTAGGGAGGTCACGTGTTTCATATATAAAACGCACATTTGCGGACCATTGTAAACAATAAACTGACACAAAGACATTAATTAGAATCAGTTGACATACAACAACGTCGGAACGGTCCTCTTTCACCACATTTGTAAACACTGGGGCGGAGTTTCGCGTTCGTTCTCTTTGACCTCTTGACGTGATGACGTATTGCGTCGGGTCACGCTAGCGCATGACGACCGGATCTAAACGAGAAGTTGTGCTTTAAAAGTGGATATTTGTTATTTTTATTGTCAAAAATGACAATCGTTTTGCTAGATGAGACCCTTATGTCTCGTTTGGGATTGTTTATAGTCCTTTGAAACTCCGTTGAAAAAAACTGTTAAGTGTTGAATTAAGTATTAATTGTTGGTGTCTATTAAAGTCCATTAAAATAAGAAAAATCCTGCAATGTTTTCCTCAAAAAACATAATTTCTTCTCGACTGAACAAAGAAAGACATCAACATTTTGGATGACATGGTGGCGAGTAAATTATCTGGATTTTTCTTTTAAGAAAATGGAATATTCCTTTAAGTAAACTGTTAAATAATATTGAAGATAGAAGCATGTACAGTATTACTTTAGAGATGATCCCTAATTCACTAACACAAACCGTCTTTATTTATTTAGTAATCAGCTAAACATTAGCTAGCACATTAACAAACTGTTCTGTCTCCACTTCTATAGTTCTTAATGTATGTGCACCTCAGCTACCTTACAAAGTTTCTATGGATAACAAGCATTGTTTGTAGAGGGAAAACTTTATCAGATCTATAGGCAGAAGAAGGGCCTGGCAATTCTTCAGTGATTTGTCATTGACTTTGCTTGCTTATAGTGCCAACCAACTCGAGGGAGAGTGATAATATAAAACGTTCTGGATGTTGTTTGAGGGTTAACCCAGCAGGGATCTAACAGCCATCCACTGAGTGATGTGGGCTTATACGACACATCTATGCATATAAGGCTAAACACACCATCTTTGATTGTCTTCATTATTGCTAAAAGATCATCGCACTACTAATCCATCACTGAAATAAGGTCAACGGAGGGATGTGCAGACGCATCTATAATGAGAAGCCGAAAACTGCGGGAACACAATGGGAAGCAATTGCCGGTTATGATGAATGAACCTGGAGCTGGTTACCAACAAGTGAATCTAAAAGAGGAAAGATTTTCTTCGGCAATCTAGCAATGCAATCATTGTGCAGTTTTTCACTGCCGTACCTGATAACTAACTCTTCCCGATAGCATTAAATGCCACACTTTATATGAAGCGATTACGGAAACTGTCAAATGTATTAGCGGTTCTTATTTGACACATGCACTGCTCCAGAATAGTTTTCATGGCTATGAATAATTCACACAATGACAAACACATATGGTGGTAAAGTTAAGTTGGTACAGTATCATTTACTGAGGAACGATAAACCTAAAGACCATCAGTCACTGGTGAGATAAAATAGGTAGTCTTGCCCCCCAACACATACCATTGGTTAAACAATAATGCTGTGATGACGGGATACACAAACCTACAGAGCAATGTTTCAAAGCCAAAGTGTTAAACATTCTTGGGCTAATCTATCTTACAAATGAATAAAATATAGTTAGATCCCAAAGCACAGGGGCTATTTTAGGGATTTCCGCCTGGATTTGGCCTACTCAAATTCAAAAGCTTCCCATACCCACACGCAGAAGTGTACATACAAAAGTTTGGTATTTTACAGGAAACCCTTTGAAATTATATAAAACACTGTTGAAAGTGACAACATGATTTTGTGTGTTATAATAAATATTAAAAAGAGGCGCTCCTCCTCCTGGGATTCCTGGGAATGAGAGCTTTCATTTGATGTAAGACTTGCATGTATGTCATATTTGAGCGATATGAAAAATATGGATATCGAATAGTACACCTATTTGGGGGGGAATTAAGTGTAAATAATTTTCTTACAGTAAAATATATGTCAAAGTGATGCATATCTGCAGGAAATAGATATTCTAAGCTTTCAAACAGTATCACATATGGTCTATCCATGACAGACCCAGAAAATTAAAGGAATATTTGGATGACGTCATTTTGGACACGGTATGGTTCCGCAGAGTTTAAGAAATAGGAATGAGTTTCTTTATTCTATTGAAAACAAAAGAGGATATTTTGATAAATAAAAATAACACACACACTCTTATGCTTCGTTCAGACCAGCCGCGGTAGAGGCGTCAAGCGCGAGGGATTTCAATGTTAAGTCAATGTGAAGACGCGTTGACGCGCATATGAAGGTTGCTGCACGGTAGACGCGATTCTGCCTCATTCGCGCATCTAGTTTGCGCGAATTAAGCGTTGCCGCGGGAAACGCGAGAATTGATTTTTTTTTACTTTGGCCGAAAAACGTGCCGCGTTAACTAATCAGGAGCCTGATCTAGTAGTGACGTGATTACAGAAAGCAAGCGGAGTCGCAGAAGCCCCTCCGATGACACGAATTTCTGTGTGAATGTCTTGATGACTAGAATTTCACGCGTGAATGCAGCGAGTAAACTCAAAATGTTCAAGTGGCAAACTATATGCGGTAGATGCGAATTTGACACCTCAAATGCGGCTGGTGTGAACCCATGGTTAGAACGGATGTGTTAAAAACACACATTTTGTGTTCGTTTAGGGACAACAAACTAAATGCGTTGTCCCAGAATCCACACATCTCTGTGTTACTATTGAAACAACACATTTTGTGTTACTTTTAACACAACTTGTGTTTTACATTAACTCAAAATCAACACAAAATGACACATAATGTATTACAATAATATTTCCACACTATTTTTACCTACTATTAAAGTCAATGGGTGCTGTCAACTGTGTGCCTACCATTCTTTATTCTGTTGATATTTTTGATAAATTAAGTCATACAGGTTTAAAACAACATGAGTTTAAATAAATGATGACAGAATTTTTATTTTTATACCTTTAAGGTAGACCCCAACGTCACAGGGCCAAAGGCAAATCATACCAAAATGTACAGTACGAATGTGATTGTACAAAGTTATACGAATTCGGCACCTCGTAAAATACGTACGAATTGCCATGAGATAGCATTGGAAATTCACCCTTGGACAGGTACAGACCTCATCCACAACAATCCAAGGCAGTGTAAATGGGCAAGTTTAGCTTATGACAGACAGAAATGTTGAGTACCAGCACCTGCCCGCACAAGCAGTAGAGGGTTATAGCCAAAAACACTAAAAAAGGTATGATAGATGTCTATAAACCGGCATTTTATATCATAAATCATTTTTACAAGGGTTGATGTAAAATCCCGCTGCGATATGATTCAAAACAATAACTCTCCACCCTACCATATCATCTTTCTGTCTATTATTTATGCTGGTATATTTACACTGAATAATAAATTCACCTATGCACCGACCTATAAGAGTATTTCTGAATTTCCATTTTATTGGCAGTTCGTTTCATAAACCTGTAGTTATGGAGGTTGAAGGACCTTATTATAGACCAGAGATTGTTGGTTTTACAGAGATCCGGCTCTATCCATGTCATAGTGATGGACACGGCCTCTGGAAATTCTGAGTTGTCAAACTGGAGCACGAGTGGCGGGAGGAAAGTAAAATATTTGAGGAAAGTCCAACTGTGCACAGGCTTGTTATTAAAAAAATGTAACATTTTCAATCAACTAACACCTAAATCCATTAACCAGAACATAATGAAAAGTTAGGTACAGTGATACCTGAGGCTACAGAGGAAGCCGACTGGACGTTTAACTGTCATTTCTGCGAGCTGAAAAGTTCAATGCAAATCAGTTAAATATTTTTTATTTATTCCTTGTGGTCAAACAGATATAAAATGAATTTAGTTAGACCAGCAGCAAAAGGAAAAAAAAAACACTTTAAAGACACTTTCAAGATGGCAAATATTTCTTTGGCTTTGCTTGGTGCAAAAATGATAAAAGGCTCATAAATGCTGAATTGTGTTTCTGCCAGTGAGTGCTAACCCTCCATCAATCCCTCACCCCAATGCACACGAAGATAAACACATCCTTTTTTAATCGACATGTCCACGTCTAGTGTCAAAATAATCAAAATCTCGAGTCAGGTCACTAATGCATGTCTGTTCAACTATTGCCGATTATATAACATCAACAGCACGACCGCTGACAGTTTCCACATAATACCACAAGACAGATCTGATGTGCCATGGCAGATGCAACAATACTAAAGTACTAGCAAAGTTCAACTGGCTATCACAAGCTCACAGGTTAAGACCAGCCTGGATAACTTGCAAAGTCTAACACTAAATGCCATTCAAACTCTTCAAACATTATCTAAAGACATGTCATTTATTTTAAGATTTTGTAGGTTTTTTACATATTATTATTATGTTTGTGTTTTTGTGGGTGCTCAACAATTTCTGTAGATGCACTCTCAGAAAAAAGATACAAGAAGGTACAAAAGTTGTCACTGGAGAAGTATCTTTTCAAAAAGTACCCTTTTGTACCTAAAAGGTGCATTTGGGCCCCCCAAAGGTCATATCTGCACAAAAATGGTACATGGACCTTTTTTAAAGGTACCGTTCCAGTGACTTTTGTACAACACATTTTGTGTTACTTTTAACACAACTTGTGTTTTATTTTAACACAAAATCAACACAAAATGACACATAATGTGTTACAATAATATATAATATGTAATAGTGTGCTAAATATATACAGTAATAGTGCTTTGGATATTTTAATGCAAAAAAATCTTACATGTTGGGCAATATTAATTGTCAAACGCTCTCCAGTATTGCTCAGAGAACAGGACTGTGTTGGGTATTTTATCATTTATTTAATAGAAATATTAGGATTTAACACACAATTTAAGTTACAGTATCTGTGACTCATCTCTTAGCCTCTAAGAACAAACAAAAACATTATGAGTAATGCACTAACATTGAAAGTCAATTAGCAATTGAGCTAAAAGTTTGAAAATCATATGAAATTATCAGCAAATGTGGTATTTTTTTCTTTCGTCGTTCACTAATAAAGCCCACAGCTAAATGGAAATGTAGCATAATTGGTTCCCCTGATCATCATTTTTTTTCCTGTTAATATTCTCAGGAGATATGAAATGATTATGAAATGATTATACAAAATCATTAAAGATTCATTATAAAGACTATCATAATACATATACATAATTAAGATATTAACGGATAGATCAAGCAGAAATAACTCACCATATCCACTTTTAAATGTAAATGCAGTACATATGTATGACTATATACTGTATATGTGTATCTATATGCATATAGTACTGGCCAAAATTATGTCAAACTTTGAACAATTGTCCTCTTGGCTCTTTATTCAAATATTTTATTGAAGATGTATTTTGTGTGTGTGTTGCATGGGTGTGTTTGGAATGTAAACTAAAGATCAGATTGAGAAGAATTTAAGGAAGTTTGGCAAAAAACACACAACACATGCAAAGTTTATAAAGACATAGCCCAGGACAAAATATGATCACAAAAGAAGATCACCAAATATTATACTACAGGTCCATTGAATGCTTGAATCCGATTGGCTGATGAATGTTTGGAGGCAATTGTGTCAACATGTCATATTTTCTAAAAATAAATTATAATTTTTCTGATTTCATATTATTTTAATAAGTTTGAACCGTCTCCGCTGTGTCCTGCTGACAGGCACGATGCGCGTGCAGCAGATGAGGCAAATTATGGGTCCTCCGAAGGTTAGACCGTCTCATTTCAGTTGTCTTCGCGAACTTCTGAGCGCCTTGAAAGACCGCGTGCTCACCTTTTATCGCATGCTTAGTAGGGTGCAGCCCTTGAATTGGAACACAGCTTGTGAAGCTTGCGACAGGGACTGCGCTCTTTGGTCATATATTGTTTGTTTTCTGTTGGATTTAAATAAAATACACGGGATTAAAGGAAGATATTTAATCAGAAAACGGAGTAGGCTACGTGGATTGTTTTGTCGGACGGACACAGAGCGAGTGGATTGTTTTGTCAGACGGACACAGAGCAAGTGGATTGTTTGTTCGGATACGGAGAGACTGAAACTTAAACTAAAAGCGAGCTCACACATACTATGGAGTTTTAATACGGGCATACAGCGCAGTGTGAATATTTTAGTGTAAACAACAATCACGGATCGTTCTCTTCCATGAAGCCGAGGTAAACATCTAAGAATATATGAACATTTCTCAGATTTATTACCTTTGTGGACTACAAATGCAAGTTGATGTCATAATGCGATTGCTTGGTGAAGATAATTTACAAACATGAGACCGGATGGATTATGACTTGCGGTATGTTGTCCCGTTTTTTCATGTTCATTCTATATGCACTGTCAGCTATGATGAAGTGTAATGAATCATTGCGCCGCCAACTACGGTCCTGCGATGTCAGATATGTCTTGTCTATTTTTTACAAAATAGAGTAACGCGAGTAACGAACTCATTTAAATTTCAGTAATTGTAATTGCGTTACTTGATTTAAAAAAATACTTCGTTACATGCTCGTTACTGCTAAAAGTAGTGGAGTTACAGTAACGTTACTCCCATCACTGTTAGTAAATGATACAATTAGGCTTGAAATGGCTCGAATAAATATTCTGGTTCCACTTTAGGGTCCAATTCTAACTATTTACTACCTTTGCCTCAATATACTCCAACTACTGCTTATTAATACTTAGTAAAGTGGTTGTTAATTTTAGGTATTAATAAGAAAGGGAAGGGTTCAGTAACACGTTATATTACGACCCGCAATGTACCGCATAATTTAACAGAATTTACAGCATACAGTACCTATTTGTAACAAAAGAGTACCTCTACAGAACGTACTTGTAGGTATAAGGGAACAATATGTTAAGATTGGGGTAATAAGGAGGTAAAAATATGGACACAAGCTTTTTGGGCATACAGGTGAGTCTACAGGGAGGTGCAATAGCTCTTAGCTTTGGGCTTACAGGTGAGTATACAGGGAGGTACAATAGCTCTTGGCTTTGGGCTTACAGGTGAGACTTCAGGGAAAATACACTGGACTCTGGGGTCGGGCATCCCTTACAGATAGTTCGTCGCCACCAGGTGGAGGAAGGGATTACAAGTCGCCGTCCGGGTATGTATGAGAGTAGCAGTCGTCCATCGACACCAGCTCACTCCCTTTCATCCAGGATTCTCCTCTTCGGCCTAGGGGGCGAGTGCTGACAACACCACACTACGATCCTCTCAAGTGTAGACACAGCAACAGAACGACTCACCCACGGCAATCCACACACTCACTGTGAACTTAGGGTCGCACCACCACGTTGGACTAGGGGTTGATTCTGAATGAAAGGCAGAAGGGCTGACACGAAGGATGGCTAGATGGACGTCTACCCCGCGACAGTAATCCACGCTGCTTGTCTCCTTTCGTGACTTCCGGCTCGCCCACCGCTCCTTTACAGCAATCAACCATGCACACTAGCAAGAGACGTACTGGCACACACCGTTAGCAACAACGGTACTCACAAGGCAGCAACTAGGTGTACTCACTGATTCGTTGTTATACAATGTTTTCCTTCTTCCTCCCGATGTGCAATCCACACAAGACAGCCGAAATGCTCTCTTTTGTTCCCTCCAACGCGTCCAACAGAGACTCCGTTGTTATACACGGAGACTGCAGAGCAAGCAGTAGATGTAAACACAGGCCACAACAAGAGCTTTTTAAAATACTTAACTCAATTCTCCATTTATCCAATCCTCCGTGTGTGCTGCCAAATCCACAATATCTTCACTACGTCTTTCTTTTTCCCAGCCCACTCGTCGCTCCGTTTCACCTCCAGTCTCGACCGGAATAACAACTGCTCACTGTAAATCAAAACTCCGCACTTCCTTGAAGGTTACATCGCTTTCGGCCATAGGCCTCATCCTCCAAACGCTCGTCTTCGATTACAGTTTCGGTTTCCTCTCCAGTTTCAGTGCGCGTGCTTCCCCGGGTCCGTCCCTTTCCTGTAGCAAGACCAGCGGGCGCCCTGCGTGAACTCGTGGTGCCAACTCTCTCCTATTGTTCTCAGAGTGCCTTATTTATGTTTCTCCTTGACACTGAATTGTCCAATCCTCGATCGGCACGTTCATTTTCACACCTGCACGCGATAAGCCCCAAATTCGGTTGCCCAGAGTTACAGTGACGGGGTGCATCACGGATCATCGTCCAGGCGGAACCATTCTTTGCCGTTTTAGTTCCGCCCCTTTTACTTTTAGTCACTCCGTGACATATGGCATAGGCAATTAAGTCTATGGGAAAATATGTATTGATTTTTTATGATTTTATTTTCATTTACAGCCCGCAAACCTAAGAGTTACCTGGTAACTCCTACTTACATATACAAATCAAAAAGGTACAAGTTGCTATTATTTTTTTGTACTTGCCTTAAAACACAGATAATCAAATTAAAGTACCTGCACTTTTGCTATTATAAAATACCAATATAAAAGTGATATGCTGTTATAATTATTTGCAGACGTGACTTGTAGACATCAACTGTATTCAATGCACTTTTGTCTGGAAAGTAGCGATTATCCATATTTTCCATATTCCTACGCCAAACTTAACATATTGTTCCCTTATACCTACAAGTATGTACTGTAGACGTACTCTGTTGTTACAAATAGGTACGTTGTAAATTCGGTTTACACGGTACATTGCGGGTCATAATATAAAGAGTTAACGTGTTTACACAGTATTTAGTTACATCAGAAGTAACTGTCATAAAATTCTAGGAAAAATAAGAGTAATCATTTACTTAAAACCCAGATTCCCTAATATACTTATACACAATAGTTTAGTGTTTTGTCCATTTTGTACCCAGACTTCATATTTTGATGGTTTAATCTAAGCTGAGGGGATATTAACACCAAATTGCACCAGTTCTTCCCTCAGACATCACTTTTGGTCGCTAGTGTAAGTGAATGTAAAGTTACAGTACAAGTCTCTACCTAACCTACTGTGCTGTTTTGTGGAAAACTGCATGATGTTGAAAAACGTTGATGCGTGTTATTTGAACTGTAAGTAAAAATGATTTAAAAATAGACATTTCTCAAGCTCCCTGGATACTGGCGTTTTACATCACGGCAACAATCTCTCCCTTTGCTTTTACGAGACACATCAGCACTCTCAGATCAGGGAAAAACAGATGGGGCTTTCTTTAAACCGAATCTCGAGACACATTTACACTCAGCAGGAGTCAGGAGAGATCTGTACAGAACAGCATCAGTCTCCCTAAACACTTCATGAAGAACAAATGCGGTGATGAGGAGAAACAAACAAAATAACAATGCAAGGGCAAACTAACCATCTTATAATATAATGTAAGTCTTCTTGGTATGAAAGAGAAAAATGCGAGGCCATTGCAACAGAAGAGAGAAGGGACCTTAGCAACTGAATGCCTCTCCAGTTTTGCTTTACGGCCCCCGGACGGCGCTAAATATTTTATACGGTGTTCTCTAGTTTAGAAATGAGTGGCATCATTTATGGAAAGGCCGTCACAGGGACACAAAATATATGGGTGACGATTCTGATCTCGTCCCATCTCAACTCAATAGAAGTTTAAATAATAGAAAGAGTATTATTAAAGCACCACCAATTTAAATTAGCTTTTCGGGACTGGGATGCACAGTACATCACAATATTTGCATTCAAAGACTGATTTGAGATGTGACGGTTGACTCATAAAATCTGTGAAGATAAGAAAAGCAGGGAGGTGATGTGACTGGTGCTAGGATCCGCTGATGTGCCATGATTTAATTTCCTACTTCACTTAAAACGCCTCTGAGGTTTAATACCTCTATTTGACTTATCTTCGAGCTCCGCTGAACAACTCTATACAGTATATTCCTCTTACGTATACACAAATCTTCTTTCCACAGTTTTTAAGCATCATATAGGACAGATCCTATTAAGATACAGTGATAGGATAAAAAGGTTTTAAAGCTATGGCCCTGACATCAACTCTTTACCCGCCATTGGCAAGTTATCTCGTCAATTAAGAGAAAACATTTTCCTGCCAATGCCGCTTTCCTGACCAGTTGTTACGGTAATCTGCAATTCCGCTATTATCCACTAGATCTTACCCAGTTTATAAAAAACTGAAGAAAAAACTAATCTAACAATATTTTAAACTCTGTGTATGTTTTAATCTTCGTTCTGAATCGAATTGCTAACAAAATTCTCTTACAAAAATGCAATTATTTTAGCTTTTTTGCTCAAAATTTTGAATTTTTGAAGAAACCTACCCATATTTAAAGGAATAGTCTACTCATTTTCAATATTAAACTATGTTATTACCTTAACTAAAAATTGTTGATACATCCCTCTATCATCTGTCTGCGTGCACGTAAGCGCTGGAGCGCGCTGCGACACTTCGATAGCATTTAGCTTAGCCCCATTCATTCAATGGTACCATTCAGAGATAAAGTTAGAAGTGACCAAACACATCAACGTTTTTCCTATTTAAGACGAGTAGTTATACGAGCAAGTTTGGTGGTACAAAATAACGTTTTAATAGCACTTTTGGGAGCACCTCGACTCGCCTGAAAAGTCCGCTCCCCGCGCCGAGTCGAAGTACTCCCAAAAGTGCTATTACACCATAAAATATAGTTCCTCTTTTAAATCCGCTTAGAAAAGCGCTACGTTTTATTTTGTACCACCAAACTTGCTCGTATAACTACTCGTCTTAAATAGGAAAAACGTTGATGTGTTTGGTCACTTCTAACTTTATCTCTAAATGGTACCATTGAATGAATGGGGCTAAGCTAAATGCTATCGAAGCTTCGCAGCGCGCTCCAGCGATTACGTGCACGCACACAGATGATAGAGGGATGTATCAACAATTCTTAGTTAAGGTAATAACATAGTTTAATATTGAAAATGAGTAGACTATTCCTTTAAGATGTTATAAAAAGAAATATGAAACTTTTTCCTGTTTTGTTTGTTTGAAAGCAGAGGGCCCGTTCTTTCATTTAATATATTTGTATTTTTATACAAATGGCGGCCGGTAACTTCTTTTCGAGCGCACTCGATGCAAAGTTCGTCACAACATGTATGTAGCCCGTCATGCGTGTGGTTTGAAATTTTTAAAGGGTTTATGATAAAAGAGACGCTCGCGTTTGCCAGATACTTGCATAATCTTATGTATAATCAGAGTTTAATGTTAAGGGAGTGTCTTGCGTGTATTTTGTGAACGTGAGCGTCTCTTTTATCATAAACGGATTTGACGCGTGTGCAGCAGGCACTTATTTTGAAAAAACACGTGATGCACATGGTTCACATGATGCAAACAAACACATAAAACACAAGCATCACACATGACACTCCGAACACATATTTTGAATTTGCGCCCCTCGGATGAGCAGTCACGAGCCGCCATTGCTAAAAAATGAGAGAGACAGTGTTCTGAAATATTTGGTGTCTAAGATATTTGCAGACCCTGGGAAGAGCATACATGAATATTCACGAGTTTCCTGTTTCACATTAAAGCACCACTGAAAATTGTAGCGCACACACGCTTCTCAGGTCACACAAAAACTGTTTTCAGTTAAGCTTCAGCAGTCAGGCATGTACTGTTACTGTGAATTTATGCTCAATACTTTACATTTACATTTGCATATTTACTGTAATGTCAAAGATAAAGGTCACAATGTGGCTACTTTGCATCTGTGAATAAATAGAATAAAGACCACAACATATTTGGTGTCACAGATTTTTTTGTATACTGTAATTTTTTTATCAAATCAATTTCTCTTTTACTTTAACTTAACAAATTATAAAAACAAGTTAAATTTTTTTATTTGTCAATCAAAACTTAAAATAGTAGGTTGAATCGACTGAAGTGACTGAAAAGCAAGTTATACAGTGTAGTAGACAGTAGCAGCTCTTCCGAGAAGACAAAAAACAAAATATGTGTGTGTGTGTGTCGATTGTGCGGCTCGTTCGGTGTGTCATGGGAACCTATGTGCATTGCGTGTCATAATCAAAATACGTGCCTGCTGCATATGTGTCGAAAGGGTTCATGATAAAAGAGATGCTTATGTCTCGCAAGACACTTACTTAAATTGACTCTTTTTGTGAAAATAGACTCATTTTCCAGCTCCCCTAGAGTTAAACATTTGATTTTTATAGTTTTGGAATCCATTCTGATCTCCGGGTCTGGCGGTATCACTTATAGCATAGCTTAGCATAATCCATTGAATATGATTAGACCATTAGCATCGCGCTCAAAAATAACCAAAGAGTTTATATATTATTACTATTTAAAACTTGACACTTCTGTGGTTACATCGTGTACAAACAGTTTTTTTTATAATGTGCATGCCACATTATATCTAAAACATATATCCCACCATATAGTCGCCATAGTAACGGCAACTCAAATCACATCCATCAGTGTAAATGATTAAATAGCACAGACCAGCAGCACACAATTACATTTTTAATGTCATGTGAAACAATTAAATCTGAAGTGAAATAATGAGGTAATGACCAAATATATATATATAAAGACACATTTATTGGCTTTCTCACTGTAATGTTGAAGATGGATAAGGCAAAAATCAAAGCTCTGCATGGATTTTAAAAGATATCCGAGAGTCTTTCCAAACATGACAAATTCATATTTCTGAGAAGGGCTAAAGCTTTATTATTAAAATTGAGTAGCTGCATTTACATGGACAATTGTGATCGATTTAAATGTTCAATCCGAATGAAAATGCTTCAAGCAATCAGAAAAAAAAGACCCAAATTGATTAAAAATCTAACCGGTTTGAGACGCGTGGTTTATACGTTTAAAAGAACATGTAAACACTTGATCGAAATGATTACTGAAACTGAGATGCTCTGCGCATTTGCAATGACGTAGAATTGGTGTAATGAGGTATGACGCAAAGAGCGCGCTTGTGTTGTTAAAGGACTTGTCTTGTCTTTCTTAAAATTTCCCAATCTCCTTACAACCATAAAGTAGGGTGGGCATTCGTGCCAGTTCCGCCGGACACGTCCCGAACATGTTTTCGGGTTCGTTCTCCGGAAGTCGCGTTGCTCGACCGCATACGTCATCGAGGTTCTCACATTTCAGTTAAAATACATTAGAAAATGAAGATTTATTTCTTTTAAGACATACAGTCATTGTAGTTTCATTCTTACCTTGAGATGTAACGGTTGCTTTTCTGAAATTAAACCCGAAATATTAAACCTTGATGACGTATGCAGTCGCCCAACGCAACTTCCGGAGAACGAACCCGAAAACATGTTCGGGATGTGTCCGGCGGAACTGGCACGAATGGCCACTGTGAAGTGATACAAGACAGCGATAACGGCCGTTGTCATACAGGTTGGGGACAGAATTCGGATTATCCTGGGTCGCCTTATCCATTAGAAACACATCCTCCCCTGCCGAAATTTCATTCCCTCATACCACCCTAACATCTTCCCAGACCCAACCTCTCACATTTATCTCTCCTGTCACCTTGCCATTTAAACCTTCTCTGCAAAACTCTGTCCATTTTGTCCCCCAGCCCCTGGGGCACCCCATCCTGCCGCCCTCCTCCAACCTGTGGCCTCTGCTGCTGCCCTAAAATAAAGACAGAAAGACAACTTTATAAAAGCAGAGCTTTGTAAATCTGGCTGTATGCCAGTCTCTGTAATAACTTTATGGTCTCTGTGGACCCCACAGCTGTCCCATAACATTTACTATCTATTATCACCATCATTACACTAAGTGTTAACATAAAACCTGTTAATGTAGCTGAGTTGATGATGAGACTCCAGATTATCTGAGATTGAGGTATGTCAGGGTTAATCAGGTATATAAATGACATTATAATCTTTTTTGCAATCTCCAGGAACTAATCTTATTACATCCTCGAGTAAACAGAGATTTTCATCTTAGCATACATCTTCACAGTACATATGCTTACATATATAATTCATCATATACTTTTTCTCACATTTTGCACATTTTCCGAAGAACAATTCCAACACGGTCAAAACAAAAATGTCACATTATAACTTCAAACCACAAAAATTTGTTAATCATTAGCTAACTCAACCAGTTTGATTCTTTGACAAACATCTACTGTAGGCTTTAAAGGGGACATACATGGCCGTAGCTACCATTGAGGACACCGAGGTCATGTCCTCAGTAGTTTTTTCTTGAAGTTTCGTTTCATTTTGATGTGTAAATAGCCGACGAGACAATCCTTGCATCTATGGACCATCACGTACAGTGATGGAAATAACGGCGTTATATATAAACGTCATTTCCTAACAGCGTTACTGACATTAAAATGCTGCGCATTAGTATAATTAATCTCACTGAAGCAAGTACACTCTCATCAGACAGGCAATGTTTTTCTCTTGCGTGTGTTGAGGGGTGGGAAACACATAACTGATTGGCCTGTGTACGTTAGAGGGGGTGGGACAACCACATAATCAATGATGATTGGCTGAATTTCCATCGTTAGCCAACCAGAAGCAGGATTAGCTCATACACTACATACATGCACAGTCCGAGCAGTGCCGTGTTGCCAACTTGTTGATGACTTTGTCGCTAGATTTAGCAACTTAAAAAAAGCGAAAAAGAACAAATCTAGCAATCTTTTCTGTCGTGGTTGGAGACTGACGCGAGAGCATGTATCATTCTCTACACTGAACGAGCAGTGGGTTCTGCTGCTAGACACTCACAGACAGCCTGGTCCTCACGTGGAGTCCGCCAGAGTCCCTCACATCCGCAACGACAGAGCAATGGCAAGTACAACAAGCTCAAAGGTAGCGGTCGCAAACACAAAGAATAATAAGCACTGCTTCTATACAAGAGTAGTATGCAAGAAAGGCAAGAATGTTTATGTAACATGCAACGTAAGAAAGAGTCTCTCCACGTCTGTAATTCTAATCTAATAAAGCAAATGAAAATGAAAAGGCTGTAACAAACTTAACTATCATTTGGAAAGCCAGCAAAAGATGAGCAGAGAAAGAGGGAAGGTGAGAAAGTTAAAGGTTATGCAGCAAGTAGCCTACAATATGGGATGCAATACGGCTACCAATGAGATTAAAACCTACACTACACTGTTAGACATTTTCAAGGATTTTTACAGTAACCTACTGGCAACACTGTTGCCAGTAGGCTACTGTAAATAAGATTTACAGTTCTAAACTGTATTTCCATTTTACAGTATTTAAATGCTACTGTAAATATGTAATACAGTGTGCTACCGTAAAAAAAAACAGGTTTACAGTATAATACTGTATACTATACTACTATTCTTTTTATTTTTTTATACATTCATTTTTATTATATTTAAATTAGCTATAATTTTTAGATAAAATTAATTTTTACATTTTAACCTACAGATACTGCTAACATTTAATTCAAAGAGACAATTTCAAATATTGAAGCCTTTATTTAAAACAATACAAATACTTTAAGAAGTTGTGTGAAATTACATTTGAAACATACACATTTCAAATCATTTGCAGTAATACATTTAAAATAACACAAATTATAAACATACATACGTATAACACTGATTACAGGTTTAGTTAATCCAAAAATTATAATTGTATAATTTAAACAATGATTTTCTTTGGTTTTCCAGTTACAATGGGAGTAGTCTGTGACCGCATATGGCTCCACATTATACGTGCTATATATTTCAAGTGTCCCAAAGACATACAAAAAGAGGTGATGAAAATATAATCCATATAACCAATTTTGACCCGTCATTTATCTAAACGAGTAATGCAAGTAAACAGCTATACCTGATGGATAGGATGCTCACAGTCAAGTTTACTGTCAGGTCTGCAACAAGGATATACCAACAAAATATACACATCAGGAAGAATGTGTAGATGCAGTATTTGGAGAGTCTTTGGCATAGGACTTCACACGCAATCATGTCTGCCTTTAGACGACTTTAAATTATGTCAAGTTACATGGAGTTATAATGATTTGGTGTTATACATTTTGCATCCTACTTTTGAAGCTAGAGAGGTGATCATGATCCACTACCACTGTAACCAGAAAACCCATAACACCACAAAATCAGCATCATAATAGCAAAATTAAAACTTTTGTGACCCTTTTATTTAGTCTAGTTAAGTTCTCTTAAAATAGAACTGGTTTAAAATGAAACAATGACTGTCTGTCTTTACATTTATCTTCACATTTACAGAAAAAGGCAAATAACATACAGTGCAATGCAAAGTATAAATTTTTTATCAGCATGTGCTTTCCTTGTTCGAACCTATGGCGTTTTATGATGCTAACACAATGCTCAACCACAGAGAAAGGTTCTAAGAACGTTCCTTGAAAGTTCCCAAAGTTCCCAATAACGTTATGATTGTTTTTGCTTGTAATGATAAAAAACATTACATTCTATTATTTACAACCTGTTGTAAAACATTATTTCTTAATGTTCTGTTAAAATATTGCATGTAAACATTCATAAAATATATTAGACATGTTTTTTAAACATTGTGAGTACATTTAAACATGACATTGTCTAAAAATAAAATGCAACATTCCTCTAACATTTGCACAATCAAGAAACATTCCTAAACAATTTAAAAACTGGACACTTTTATGTTGGCTTAACATTATTGGGACCTTTGGGAACGTTGTTAGAACTAGAACTTAGAACTAGAGGAGATATACTATTTAGCCTTTACTTACAGTAAATACAGTAAATGTACTTACCAACTTACAGTTCTGAATGCACATCAAAATGAATTGTCATAAGAAATAATACAGTAGCTTAAAAAAAAAAATACCAAACTTCTGGTATAAGATAATCAGTCTTGTTATAAAATAATCCTGTGAGTCCTGTAAGCAAAAGAAAGATGGTCATAATTATTTTGAACCACAGTTTTTTACAGTACTGTTTGTTACAGCTGTTAGTTAAGAAGGGAGACCTAACTAACCCATATATGCAACACATACTGTATCTTATTGAGAAGTGTCTCACCTAATACAAGTTGTTTCACTCAAACTCTGTGAGGTGGTGAAGAAAGGATGGATATTCTGTTGTCCTCTTCATCCTCACTTGTCTCTCATTCCAGTTCTTGCAGTGTATTTTGTTACATCCTCCTTAATTTATCCTCCCAAAGAATTTTAGACAGCAGAATAAATGCAGGGAAAAAGGACATATTTAACACATTTAATACATGATGCTAAACATTCATATTTTTCAGTAAATACTGTTTTGAAATGATAACCAGAGTAGATACTCTACTCGAATCACTGCACTATCGCCACATGTCTGTGTGTTATGACAGTGTGACGTGGTTTTCTGATCGAGGCTGAATATTTACTGTACAGCTACCTTGGCCTCAAAAGCAATTTAATACAAAACAAAAACACATTTTAAAACTTTATTTTATGCAAATTAGGTTTCAGCCTTTTGTTAATGTTAATAATGTTTGAACATATTCAGATTTAAAATATAATGTTTTTTTTCCGTTTTTTTGGCCACCACACACATAACATACGCTCATACGTTGAAGTCGTTTGTAAAACGAAATGTTAAGCAAACTCTTATTATGTTCACATGGGACTTTCTAAAATGCTTAACGTAAGTTAGTTTAACGAATTTGAAAGATAAAATTTTGTTGTACACCTTATTAATAACGCATAATTTATGTAACAGGTAAAGTCAAGCGGATGAGAATATAAACAACGTGGTAACTTACACATTAAGAGTTTTCCTCCCAGCAAAATGTAATTTAGGGTACTTTTTAAATAGGCTTTTAATAAATTATTCTCTCAGGTAACGTTATATACTAAATCTGATCTTTTCATATCATTGACGTATACATTACGTTAAGCATTTCTTCATAACAGTTTTATAAAAGGAAAACACTAGCGTGTAATTTAACGCACCGCGCGTGCTCGTAGGCTTGCATACACATAGTATGATTTATTAATTAGGTTTACTGACTTTGGTAAACTAATATTACCGTTATACGTTAAGCAACGCGTCCGGTTAACGGTTTAAAAATGTCATAAACAACCTGACAACCGCGGGTCTGATAATAAATAACTAACATAGATTATTTTACCTTGCTGGTCTTTTTTCATTCTCTCCTCTCGTGTATCTTCAACTGAAAAGCGCCGCTGTGCTGTCCCAGGGAAAGTCTTGTTTGAAAACTCTTCAGTTTATGTGCACACCTGAAATCGGTCCTCTGAACACCTGTGCTGCTACATGGTTCCTTAGCTAAAATAAGTCAACGCCTGTGTGTATACAATTGTCAAAAATGATGATTTTGAAAAAAATAAAATCAGGGTTTGTGTGAATAAGGAAAATACCGCCAAAAGACTGTTAGAAAATATACAGTAGCATACAGCAATTTTCAAAAATACAGTAAATTACGTATGATGTCACAGAAAATTCCCAAAATGCAACGCGAATTACAGTTATGTACTGTATAAATAGTTTAAAGTATTATACTGGGTGATATACAGTAAATAACTGTAAAAATTACAGAAATGTCTAACAGTGTGCTGTTCAAAAGTTTAAGGTCACTTAACTAAAATGTTAACTATGGTCTTAAAAATCATTAAATCTGAAGGCTTATGGTTAAATGCTTGAATTACTTTTGTATACAAAATATAGCTGTGCCAAACGGATAAATTTTTGTTATTAGAAAACAAAAAAATATATTTTTTGAAATAGATGACTTACACTGAATATTGAAGAAAAAGCAGCCACTAAGAGCCCATATACTCTTAAAAATTCATCCTAAATTGAAAATTTAAGAAGCTTCTTGAAAAAATGACACGGTTTTGCAGTTTCTAGGCAAAGGGTGACTTGCACTTCAGATGATGAAATGTAACCATTGATTTATTTTGGATGCTTTTAGTCACCAACAAAATTCTCACAGACACAGTTACATTTGTGCTATGTCATAGTTTGGAAATGTTTATTAATATTCTGTAATATGGAAAAAAATTAAATAATACAAAAAATGTCCTCGGTATTTGAAAAATCCTGGCTACGGCCTTGGGGACATATTATGAAAATCAGACTTTTTCCATGTTTAAGTGCTATAATTGGGTAAAAATGTATAAAAGAGCAACTCAGTAACTTAGTTTTGGTAAACCATTCTCTGCAAGCATGTGAAAAAATAAGTCATTGAAATTTGGCTCCCCCTGTGATGTCAGAAGGGAGCCTTAATCTGCACTATCCAACCACGGCACTGTCATTTAGTGCAGAGATCAGCTCATTTGCATTTAAAAGAACACACCCATTTTTGCTCACACATAAAAAGTGACAATTTTAACATGTTATAATAAATTATCTGTATACGGACTACCGGCACATCCGGGAACTTGACTGTAAATTTCGTCACCGCCCCTTTTCGGGGGATAAAAAAGCAGCGCTTCCATTGGCTTTCATTCAAAATAGCGGAACAAAGCAACGTTTTTACACAGCCGGCAGGCGTAAATAACTTATGAAATCACTCAGATTAAACATGTTGAATATTTATCTGTCCATCCTGTCTGCCATAGAGCGCGAAAGATACATTAACACATTTAATTTGGTCTATATAAAAACATGTCCCTTTCATTCTCACAGCGTCAAATTTTGTGTAACAACGCCATCCAGTGATTGCTGGAAATATCGCTAAGCCAGTTAGTTGTATGGCTGGACGGAAAAGTACACTCATTACTCTTAATATAAAGACATAATAAATAAATACGAAGCAACTTTCAAATACGAAGCAAAATCATTCACCTGCTTCCCCGTTGACTCGATGAGGTACGAGTAAATGTCCGGGTAAGACACCTCTGGCCAATAGGGAGCGTTGTTACACAAACTTGACGCCGGGAGAATGAAAGAGACATGCTTCCATACTGACCAAACTAAATATGTCAATGCATCCCTCACGCTCCACGGCCGGCAGGGTGGACAGATAATTACTCAACATGTTTAATCTGAGTGATTTCATAAGTTATTTATGCCTGCCGACTGTGTACGAAGGTTGCTTTGTTCCGCTATTTTGAATGGAAGCCAATGGAACGTCTAGTGCGATTTCCCCCAAAAGTGGGCGTGAACCTGTTCAGAGACATTCTATGACGTTGCGCCGGTTGTGCGTATGATATTTTGACTCTGGGGACACCAAAGATTTATTTGGCGCGTCACCATAAAAGTAGTCAAGATGATCCATGACCATATGACGACTGTTATTTATCATATAAATTGACTAAATGTCTGATAGTTTAGGTATATATTTTATTAGACTATAATCTATTTATATGGAAATTACAATTTGCAATAATATTATATATTCTGTTTTACTTTAAATACTATATATTTAATAGTTTTCCCGTTGTCTTTTTATTCTTCTTTTAAAGGAATAGTCAATTTTCTTTAAAAAAAAAAAAATCCAGATAATTTACTCACCACCACCATGTCATCCAAAATGTTGATGTCTTTCTTTGTTCAGTCGAGAAGAAATACTTTTTTTTTTGAGGAAAACATTCCAGGATTTTTCTAATTTTAATGGACCCCAACACATAACAGTTTTAATGCAGTTTAAAATTGCAGTTTCAACAGACTCTAAACGATCTCAAACAAGGCATAAGGGTCTTATCTAGTGAAACGATTGACATTTTTGACAAAAAAGCACTTTTAAACCACAACTTCTCGTCTGTCTCCGTTCCTGTGACGCACCAGTGGACCTCACGTAATTGCGTAATGACGTGGAAAGGTCACCTGTTACATATATGAAACGCACCTTTGCAGTCTATTTTAAACAATAAACTGACACAAAGACATTAATTAGCATCATTCGAAATACAACAACGTCGGAATGGTCCTCTTTCTCCACACTGGGGCGTAGTTTCGCATACGTCATCCGTGACCTCTTGATGTGATGACATATTGTGTGAGGTCGCGCTGGTGCGTCACAGGACCGGAGATAGATGAGAAGTTGTGGTTTAAAAGTTATTTTTTTTTCTTGTCAAAAATGACCAATCGTTTCTCTAGATTATCTGAATTTCTAATCCTTTAAGTAAAGCTGCTTTGAAACAATGCAACATTGTAAAAAAGCATGATGACATCATTGATGTCAAAAATTCTAATGTTCTTACGTCATGACCAAACATCATCACCATCAAACCTCGAAAAGCGCAACACAATGCTACAGTATGTGATTTGACAGCTATTCAGAAAAATCATGTTTGCTGCCCATCATTCTTGCTGCACATTTTATTTTTTACAAAACAGACGAATAAATCTGCTGTTTTATAGGCTTTTTTTCTTGAGCAGGCATAGCAGCTAACACATTTCAAAGTTGACATAATCAATAAAAGATAAATTCAGCAATTTCCGTAAAACCGCTGATTCTTTCAAGTCCTGTTTAAGCTGCGTGAAAGGACACTGAAGTCCAAAAGGTACCATCCGATTGGTTTACTGGGGCTGAAAACAGCCTCTCTCAGGGCTTGTGTACGGGTTTGTGCACATTTGCACACTTGAGAGAGAGAGCGATAGGAGTGCACAACTCGCATCACTCGTTATCGAATGCCAGAGAGAAACAGCAGATAAGTCAAACTGTCTTCACTCAGGCTTCACTCATATCTTCAGCCGCCTACCTACTGCCTATTGTCCCTCTTGAAAGAAGAAACCAGGATGGAGTCTCTGAGGAAAACTCAAAAGCCTGCGGTGATTGTAAGCCGCTAAAGCAGCTTTTTCTCTCTTCGGACACTGGCTGTACGATCAGTGATTTTTCAGTCCATTTTTGATAATTATAGAGCTACAGTACTCTCTCACACAACCAATAGTCTTTGATGTCTCTAAGAAAAGGAGAATCCACAAAAAGACTTAAAGCCAAAAGCCTGAAGCGGCTCTCTGTGGTTTTGAAACAGAGCTGAGTTTTCTCCCAGCAGTAAAAGCTTAGGCGAGTGGGGATGAAAGACAATGTAGGTATAGTCAGAACTGATGCAGGACTTTGGAAGGCTACATAGTGCATTTGATGGGAGCTAACAGGCCACAAGCTCTTGGCACAGAGAGCCATTAGACGCAGACACACGATGACACGACTCCGCTCGCCGCAGGCGGCAGTGCTGGAAATAAAGGTCATTTTCAGGTGCCATGATTGGCAGCATATTCCACTTGCTCTGACGGATACAGGGACAAATGAAACTGGCCACTGAATCATTTCTATTCTTTCTGACTAAAAAACTGCCTGAATACTTCAGCCTGAAATGAACATTCTGTCATTATTTACTAGCCCTCATAAGGTTGCAGGCACAATAAGTGAATATATGAAAAATATCTGGGCCATATAATGAAAGTAAATGGGGACTGGGGCTGTCAAGCTCCAACATGACCACCAGAAAAACACATTTTAGAAGAAATGAAATCTGGAGGGTTTGTAAATCGTGCAACCCATTCTCACCAAATGCGTACAAATAACACTCAGTGTGATTATCGTGCAATAGATACACCAAATTCCAATTTTGCGTGCATATTATCTGCCAGTCCTTCCCTTTCACTTATATAGCGCATCTTTTAGTGTCATTTTATTTATTGGTTTCTCATTTGTTTTCTGTTTTTTACCATTGTCGCTTGGTTTAGATAAAATTACATCCTAACCCAAACCCCAATTCTAACCCCAACTCCAAGCGACCATGATTTAAAAATAGACAAAACATGGAGAAAACTGTATATTAAATGACATCCTAAAGCAGAACCCAAATCTAACCCTAAACCCATGCGACAATGGTTTATAAAACAGAAAACAAATAAGAAACCAATAAATAAAATGACACGAAAAGATGCGTCATATAAGTGAACTTGAAGGACTGCCGCATCATACGCACGCAAAATTGAAATTTGTCATATCTATTGCACGATAATCACACTGCGTGTTATTTGTACGCATTTTGGTGACAATGGGCTGGTAAATTGTGACAACATTTTTGGTGAACTATTGACCCGGCAAGCAATTTAGCGTTTAAAATAATTGACGTACAAAATTTAGTCTGTCAGTGAAAACTAAAGCCTGATTTATAGTTGTGCGTACGCCGTAGGTTATCCGTAGCCTGTGCGTAGCTCTGTGTAGCCTGACGTGCACCTCGCAAATTTTTTTACAACGTGTCAGTTCTACGCGGACCGCAAGCTCTGTGATTGGTCCACCAGAACCCCTCCCATCAGGTAAAAAAACTGCATCATAGGTATTTCCGTTTGCGACAGTGAAATCAAAGATCAGCCAAGTTGAGGAGTGATTTAACTCAAACTGCAGCTAAAGTCGCTGTTTATTTACTTCCATCATTGCTGGTCTTCTCAAATCATACACAACAAGTTGCTGTTTCTTCTTCGTTAATGGGTTCTTCATTGTCAGTCGCACTGCTACTGTGGTTACACGCGTGGATACTGCCTACCAGCGGTCTGTGCGTGTATTTGCACGTCAACGCAGACGACGACGCAAAGTATAAATGAAAACCGATGCAGAACAGAACCTACGCCATCGTGGCCACGCCATAGGACCTACGCACAACTATAACAAGCCCTTTAGCCCCAAAATCAATAACTAAATGAAAACAAACACCTTTAATCACTGTTGCCTTTGCTTACATCATGGAATATTATACATCTCACAAGTTATTTTGGCAAGTCCAATTTATTAATTCATAGCTGGACTATATCGGGTCTATTGTTAACCTAGACGTGAAATGATATCTGCTGGGGAACCTCTAAACCAGGGATGCCCAATCTTACTCCTGTGCCATTTCTCAATGCCAATTTTTTTTTTTAAACCAGCAAAGCAGACCAGCCTGACTGGTCTCCAAGGAATCCAAGGTAAACCACACATAACAGAGCTGTTTTTAGACTGATTCACCAATAGTCCTCTGAAGGGTTTTGAACAGGTTCCTCTTTAACATCAAATTTTAATTTGTGAAAAAGTAAGCTCTGTGAAACCGGTGTGAAGATAGTACAGGTAGAACTACAACTAAAGCACGCATTACTTTCAAACTTCACTTTTATGACCTTGTGTAATTTATTGTATGTTGCAGAAGAAAACAGATGGGTCTTTCCAAGTATAGTAACCACAGACCTTATTTTAACAACCAATAAATCGAACACCGCTATGTTAAAAACCTGTTCACAATTCCTGAGGGAACCCATTAGTTGAAATGATGATTCTCGGATTCTTGGTTTTGGGACTACAAACTGAACAGCACTATATGCAGTATACATCAAAATTATTGAGAAAGATTAAAGGAAAACACAATAAAAATGTGTGGAAATGAATGTATACTGAACATAATAAGAGAAGTAGCATCTCTCAGGTGGGTAAATTTACATAATGATACATAAATATAACAGACAGACAAATAAATAAATATTTCAATTGCCAAAACCCTTAAAATTTCAATAGATAAAATCTATTCACTATTCATACGCATATTTCAGCCTTCTCATCATGTTGATATTCATGGTGTGTGATCTGGGGAATAATAAATATGAGCTGACATGCAAGCAAAAAACATTAGTCATCCATCAGCATTAGTAAGATAAGAGATTACACAAATGATCCGAGACAAGCGCTCGCTGATCTTATGCTTGCTCTGGTATGACTGTTTGCTGGTTATTTTAACACTCAGGGAAGATGTTTTTATCATTTACCCGAGGCTTTTTTCAGTTAGATGGAGTATATTCAACCTTCATAAATGCATTATTTACCATTATAAACTGCACAGCCCTAACCTGAACATACACTCTCTTATATTAGCACAGCCATTTAAACTAATTTAGTTTAAGATTAATCTTTTTAGATAACAATCCAGAAGATTCACATTCGCTAAAGACTGTTTGGTTATATCATGATGCATACCTGTCAACCCTTCCATTTCTCCCAGGATTCTCACATATTTTACTATTCCTGCAATTATCCTGTTTTAATATTTTCACATATTTCTCCCAATTCTTTTTTGTATTTATAGTATTAGTGGCAGCTGTTTGCCAGTAAATTACTGTACATCTAAATATGTATGTTATTTACTGGCAACAGTTTGTTCAAAGTTAAATGAACATTAAATATTAAGAAGTCTTTTTCTTTACATGATTAAAACTAAAATAACAGCCTCATGCTAAACATTTTGGGAACAAAAATGGGTTAATGATTTCTGTTTCCCAGAATGCTTTGCGTGAGGTTTTATTCTGTAAAGACAAAGACTTGTTAATGTTCATTTAGCTTTGAACAAACTGTTGCCAGTAAATAACATAAATTTACAGTAAGTTACCGGCAAACAGCTGCATAAAAACAGCAACTTTTTTTTACAGTGTAATGTTTTTGGGGGTTGGGAAAAATGTTGACAGGTATGTCATGAGGACACCACACCTCCAAAACTTTTACTGTAAATCCATTCAACCAACAAACATGTAAATAAAACTTTAAGGTGGAAACGGGAAAGAAAATGATTTTAAAACATTGAAAATAGATTAAAAAAAATAAGACGAGGAATGAAACACATTGTCGCTGTGAAATTGGAACTGTGAGGTTGTTTTTTTTAAGGTGATAAATCTTGTAAAGATGAAAGGCATCAGAGATTGTTTCAAATATCAGGAGATTTAAGTTAATTGGTTTTGGAAGAAGATCAAGAAAAAGGCCATGATCCAAAGCAGATGTTTAAATCCACACAGTTATAGTTGACTGACCCTGTGTGTCGAGACTATGCTGTGGTCATTCAGGTCCACTGGAGACCACTGAAGTGACAACCTAAAGATTAAAGGCACAGCAAAGAATGATCATGCATGTTAATAACTTGTTATTGAGATGTATATCAACTTTTGTCCATCTTGCTGAACTTTTATTAACAGGTGAAAAAAATTGTCTGCTGTTCAAACTGTAAAAAACGCGATCTCTGTAGACAGTCCAGGCTCCACAAACTTCAATAAAAACACAGTGCCCAAACCTGCACCACGAAACAAAACAAAGTGTTCCATCCAATAAACAACAAGAAGGATTTGGGGGTGAGGGTTAGGCGTGTTCATGAAAGCATGGAAGGGAGGGGGAGGAGTTAGCTACGCTCCGTTTGTTTGAAAACAGTTCAAACATCACAAAAAGTGACGTCACACAGATTTGCTTAGAGCGCCTTTAATATTGTAATGCATTACTTTTAAAAGAAACTTTCCCCAACACTGTCAGTAGTAGGAGTTGCTGATATTTTTCAAATGGTGTTATGTTTTAGGTAACAAAATAGTGATTAAAATAATATAATGCGGGATTTGATGACTATAATATGAAGAAATTTACTTCCATGCCTCCACAATAAAAATTCAATATATTAACCAAATACATCAAACTTTTCACAAATTTACAGGAGATCCTCTTCTGACAGTAAGAGAAAAAGACCAGAACAAAGATTGCTCAGCCATTTATAAATATGTAAAGTATCCGTGTTACAATTAACCCCTGTGTTAGTTTGTGGCCCACTTACCCCTATTTCATCTAATTCACTGAGTACTGTCACAGTCTGCAGTTTTTTGGACACAGGGGTTGTCTCAGGCAAAACAAATCATGTCTGATTCCTTTTATAATTTATTTGAGGAATATCATTTCTTGACATGAAATAGAAGACTTTGTGTTGTTTTTTGTTCATCAACAATCAGACACCACTTTATAATCCCAGCCTTTATGAATCAGTAACTTAATTTTGCATACCACTGCAATGACATTACCACTACAGTAGTTTAGAATTTACTATAACAAATCTGAGCAGCTCCAGCATCATGGATGTGATATTTTCAGTCAAAAAGTTTAATATAATTCCTCAGAAAATGTACAAATATATTAAAACATCTGTTTATATTTTCCAAAACCAATGATGATAGAGTCCAGACATCAAACAAATATCAGCCTATAGACGGTTTCAGCAATAACAACACAAAGACGTGGCTTTCGTGGTCATCACGTAACTTCCGGTAAACTCTGCGAAGAATAAATAACAACAAAGTCCTTTTAAAGTAGTTTATTTATATAACAAGGAACCCAAAACATTTGTTATTTTCGATGAGGTATTTGTTTAAGAGTTCAATTTCAGCAACTAGTTAGACCATTAAACAAACAGAAACCGGAAATAATGCTCGGACCAGGCGCTTATCGTGTCACCGCACGTGCGCCCGATGAAACGGTCTATACTCATGTTTTCCATTTTAGATGAAGGAAATATACATGTGTTATAAGTGACTGTGAATAGTTTTTAGGAGACAACACTTTGTTGAACTTCTGAGAATATAAATGCACAAACCAGAAGCAATAATACACAACAAACTGAGAAGGGACAGCCCTTTAAAGAACAAGATCATTTTTATTTTATTTAAATTTTTGTGTATGCATTTATAACAGCGTTATGGATGTGACATTACTTTGTTATGTATGTGACATTTCTGAAAGCTGCACTGACTATGAAAAATTATTTAAAAAATGTTTGAAACCTAAACAGAGACCTCACATTGGTATTTAAGCCAGTAAATATTTACATCTGAGATATCAGTAAGGTTAAAAACTTTTGGTTAAAACATTTTTCATGGTAAGGTTGACATTTGCATGTGGAATTGCTCACATCCAGCTCAGATATTTTCCCCTTACATGGTATATATATACCTTATTCTGAGTAACTTAAGTAAGTTAGTAACTCTCAATACAGAACCCTTCAAAGTTTCGCACCCCCCCCCCCCCCAAAAAAAAAAAAAAAATTATAATCTCTAGCCAAACTTTGATTTGATGATGACAGACGGCCCTGTCTAATAGCAGTGTGTCTTGTATAATTACAAACATTTGTGGCAGAAATGATCAAACACAAACAGCAGGAGAGATTTCATTCAAAAGCTGATGAGCAATTCACTCAATGTCATGTTTGTGTTGTTTACAAAGCAATAAAAAGAAGTGACAATGAAGATTTCCAGCTGAGAGCCAAAAACTGCCAATCGAGGATCCAGCTGCTTCCAGTCTGAAGGTATCATATAAAGCGTGATTCGGCTCCCTGTCTGGCTCGGGAATGAGTGTGCTTTTCTTTCCTCCTTTCACCTCTGCATTGCATTTTCAGTGCTTGATTGTTCAACTTGATTCAGAGAAATTATGATTTGAAGTTTAGTCACGAAATACGGCGCAAGCTGATTATAAAAATGTAACCCATCAGCCAATCAGCTCACACACTCCTCTTCTTGTAATCTGTCGGCTAATCACCCTGCATGATGCGACATGATAGGCCAATGAGCAGTATGTCACCCATTCTGTGAAAATCCAGTTAAAGTAATTTTACTTTTATAAAATCATACTAAAGAACATTCTGTGAAGATATAACCTTGATATCTTTAATATTGACTGAGTGAGGTAACGTCAAAGATGATATCAAACTTTGATGCTCATAATCTCATCATTATGTAACTTTAGCAGCAAATACATTAATTTATCATATTCATTAATATGCTAGCAGTTTATTCTACACCTCTATGTTTGTTAAATAGCATGTAATGAGATTTGATAGAGACACTCACATCTCAGAGTCCTCAAAAACCTAAACTAATAACAACAGGGACTTAATTAGGCTCCATGAGTCCAAGTGTTTACTTCATTGCTGAAGACTTGTGCAGAAACATATTGAACTACTGTTTGGCTGTTCAGTAAAATATTAATATTCTGGACCTTAGAACATTTATTAGGCAATTAAAAAGGCTGCTTCAGTGGGAGGGAACGTGATTGTATTGTATTGTATTGGAATAAACATTTACCATGTAAATAAAAGTTTAAAGTTGCACATTTCAGCACAGATTGTTCTGTCATCCAATGCATTGTGGGCTTTTCCAAAGACAGTTAAAATGGGTTTTATGGCTATATCTTTAAGGACATATGTGCTGTGAATACAGATGAGCGGGTCTCTTCCGACACAGCCTTCAATAGGGTCACTGTTTAACACACAAGGGCCGAAGGACACAATCTCTCTTAGGGTATGTCTATTACCTTAGGTCAAATTCCCTTGCTGTGTGGTATATTTTACATCCAATAATACCTCAGCCAGCGTAAACTTAACCCTAAGCATGCCGCAGCTACCTGACAAAATTTCTGGTTCTACTGTGACAACCAAACTGATAAAGTAGCGTGACATTATGCTGATGGGCATGTTGTCACGAAAGATATGTATGTTAAATGTGAAAACATTCAATAGATATTGCTGTGACTTTAAAGGCACAATATTTTCAAAACAATAATGAAAGAAAAGCTTGGTGGCGCTATTAAAGGGGTCATATTATGAGATTTTTTTAAAGATGTAAAATAACTCTTTGGTGTCCCCAGAGTACATATGTGAAGTTTTAGCTCAAAATACCATATAGATAATTTATTATAACATGTTAAAATTAAACGTTGTGTGTGTGAGCAAAAATGTGCCATTTTGGGTGTGTCCTTTAAAATGCAAATGAGCTGATGAAATGCAAACACTGATTGCAATGATGATGGTTTGTTGAAATTGAAATAAATGTTTGTCTGGCCTGACGAAGACCTGTTTGGTCGAAAGGTTGTCTTTTAATTAATACATTTTGAGAGCAGTAGCAGCAGTGTGCCATTCTTTGTTTTTGTATTGTTGAAACTCAATTGTGCTGTCAATTATTTTTCTCTATCCTTTTTTCTCTGCCCTAAATGGCAGGCCCGTGGTTGGATAATGCAGATTAAGGGGCGGTATTATTGTAATTGGACTAGCTACATCACAAAACAGGCGAAATCTTGAAAAATTATTTACATGCTTGCAGAAAATGGTTTACCAAAAAGTTACTGGGTTGCTCTTTTACACATTTTCTAGGTTGATAGAAGCACTGGGGACCCAATACAGCACTTAAACATGAAAAATGTCCGTAAGGCCTACGCCGTAAGTTATCCATAGCCTGTGCATACCTCTGCGTAGCCTGATGTGCACCTCGCCAAAATATTAGATGGTGCGTCATAGGCACGTGTGTTTGCACGTCGACGCGGACGACGACACAGAAGTACTGTTTGAAAACCGACGTGTAGCCTACGCCATCCAGCTTCACCGTTGGAAGTACATACAACTATAATGAGCTCTTAAAGAGAGTGGAATGATGGGAGTTTTCACCAATGAATCGAATTTACGAATCATGTTAATGGACGAGGTAAGGAAATATGCTTTTTGGGATGTTCTGTACTCGCCAATAGAAAACCATGATCCATGATGACTAAACGACACAACAGTTGCCATGCTAGATGCTGTATATAGATTTTCTGCTGTTTTCGTGCCACTGGAGCACACATTTCTATAAATAGTTTTTCATGTCTCTGGCACGACTGTGCCATTTTATGTTTTGTTTTCTCATAGTTTTTTCCAATTTTTATTTACCATTGTCGCTTGGGGTTGGGGTTAGAATCACTTTCTTTGACATCCTAACCCAAACCCCAACTCTAACCCCAACTCCAAGCGAGAATAGTTTTAAAAGCGGAAAGAAAAACATGTAGAAACCAATACATAAAAGTACATCGCAACCCCAATCTAACCCCAACCATGACAATGATTTAAAAATAGGAAAAACAATGAGATAAAAAAAAACAAATAAAATGACACGCTAAAGAAAGTCGTGCCACAGACATGAAAACTATTTAGAGAAATTCGTGCTGAGTGACACGAAAAAGACATTCGTGCTCAAGTGGCACGAAGACAGTGTCAATAACATTAATAAATTAATTAAATATTAAATCTTGCCATGGTTTCTGCAAGTGGTAACACTTGATAGGTGACGATGAGAAGGGACAAGACATTATTTAAAATCCGAATTTCTTTGGATTTCTTTTGGGATAATATAAGTACGCGACATGGAAACTGGAACTGGATCTGGATCACACTGTGCAAGTGATATTTTATTTAAAAAATCATACATATTGTGCCTTTAAGAAAAGTACAGTAGCTATACAGAATTTGACTTTCGAAAATAAATTTACTTTCAGAAATACTCCCAAGAATAAAAGACGTGACAACTAGCCCCGATCTCTTTTTTAATTTATGCAGATCAATCAAACAGTATGAGATGTGTGTACATATAGCTTATCTCTGCAGAAATATGCATTACTTTGTACAAAAAAAATCACATTTTGTTCTGCATACTCGTGATCGGCTAACAAAAACATCTCAGTGAGCTCAAGACTGCCTGGCGTTACACAAGAAGAATTCATGCATCTCAAACATGCACCATGCGATACTGTCATCATACAAGTCCAGCCAACTCATTGTGATGCTGGTGCCAATGTGAAGATCCCTACATGGTTGCTATAGGCAGAAGAACTAGCTGGAAAGGAAGCAAGATAAAGAAGGTGAAAGTGTAAAATGACGTGTGTGCAACAGAGCTGAAAAATTCAGAGCCTTGGGCGAGAAAGACAAACAAACCAAAGCAAGCTCATCTAATTTCATTGTACAATATATTGACTCTGAATCACAATGCTGGCATACCGCTGAGAATGCAAACTTTTGCTATCTTGATGCTTAATGCTGTCTAGAGTAAGATGATATGAATGTATATGGGGAAAGAAAACAGTAATGGGAAAGTAAATATGTAAATAGATAACTGAACGAAATGTTTATGAAACACTTTCTTTTATAGTCTGGCTGTGCTGTATGTAAATGTGCTGAGCCTTGAAAACCTACAGCCATGCTGTGCTTAGACTAGAAAAAATTTCTTTGCTGTTTTCTAGGCGTTCAATCTCAGCTGATTGATTCTGACAGTGCAAACATACTGTTGCTATTGAGAACCTCCACACAATGAATTTCGCAGCACAGCATGATACCTTCAATGAATTCACTGAGTTTCAAATATATTGGCTGATGAACTCTGAAAAAGCTATAAACTGGCTGCTTTCAGTACAGTTTAGAACCAGAGCAGTGATAGGTGGGATGTGAGACCCTCTACTAAGGCCTTTCAGATCTGCTGTTAGTTAATAGACACCAGACCGATAAATGATGGAGTCCAGTCTTGGCCGGTTCAGGGCACATTGAGCTTGGAGAGAAATGACTCTTGCAAAATATCTTTAGTCTGTTCTTCAGAAGTGGCAATCGATTAAAAGTGCATTTTTATTGCACATATTTATTTCAGAACATTCGCAGAGGTTTTCTGGTTAAATATTAAAGCGCCTTGTTAGAGAAAGGCTAGTTTGTGTGATGAATGGCTTCCATTTGCATCCCTCGAACTTTAATAAGCTGGTAGAAAAACCTCCTTCGCACATTCACTGCTCCATTTGCTTAGAAAATTCATTCTGGTCGAAGGTGCCCTAAGAATCAAGTTGGAAGCAAGTTGGAAATGACTTTAAAAGCAGATCATCTGCTTCTTGTTAGACTTCAACATGACAATTATTTCGATCTCTGTGATGGGATTCTGCCCTCCTGTATTCATGACCCTAGGGGTTTGAATCAGGCTCTCCTGATTTTTCCAAGTGGGCAACATTATGTTAATCCTGGGACAACATTTTAATCAACCAATCAGATTTCAGAAATAAGTTTACGGTTTGTTTCAAGTTTAATCTCCCAAGCAGGATTAGCTGCTTCTAAACTACTGTTTTTCACTTATCATTTCCTTAAGATTTTAGGGTTCAGATATGTTTAGGGTTTGGGGTGGGTTTAGGTTTTATTTACAAAAAAATATTGTCCTTGGGTCAAGGACTCACTAAAAAATTAATTTTGTGACAATTATTGTCCACATGATGCCTCAGAGAAGCAACTGCTTAAGCAAGATCTCCAAATACTGGTTTACTATCAGAAGCAGCATGCTAGTAAGAGCTTAGAGGCTTCGGAGCCTAAAGAGTTTGTTAGTTTTCAAAATTCAGAATGAGACCACATAGCCAATTTTAATACAAAGAAGCTAAAATATAACCAACTGTTCTGGTGATTTGCAAGTTGTACCCAACTATCTTTAGGGAGGTCGTGCCACCAGGCGGCCTCACAGAAATTTGTGCACACCCATTAAACGAAATATGTTATAGAGATTTCAGTCTTTTCCATGGCACCTATATTTCTAACAATCTGAGCGCCTTCATGCAAAAATCTCCAAAATAAAAGTGTTGACTAACGTTAATATCAAATACTATTCAATCGGAATAATGACATATTGGCATCATATTTAAACGGCATGGTTTGAGTATTTGAAGAGTTTCGTTGCAAAACGAGATAAATCAATTTTTTTTTACATTTTTGTCAAAACATGTTTATTATTATGTTATCATGTTATTATTTTGTTTTATGGTGCTACTTAGCTGTATTTTTTAAGTTATGAAGGTTTAAATCAAAACAAACCAACTGCAGTTGCATTGAAATTAATTGGAATGCACAACCAAAAAAAACGAGATTTCTGAACAATTAAAAAAACGGTGGTTATCTCGTTTTGCAATGAAACTTTTCATTTGTTGAATGACTTGTTTAATTGTGTCATTAATGCGTTTTGCACAACAACTGCCTTATCCTATTAAATTAATGTAGTTTTAAATCCATAAGTATATAAACAACGAAAATGACATAAGCTATAGCCACATGACTGATTTTAATGTTCAATAATGATTTTACTTTATTTTTTAATTAATAAAATTATTAGAGGAGAGGATTCTTGCATTAAATTTTACCTCATATGAGCATGTGTGATTTCTCAGCCACCCCCCCAAACCCCCGTGAGCTCTGGCGAACTTTGGTGTTGTACCAAGAAGATGAATCTAGAAATCTCTACTAATTTCACGTCCAGACGGTCACATTTAAACCATTAATTTTCTACACAGAGGTGGTTAACTGCACATTACCGTACTGCAGTGGCGGAGTGGCCATCGGGAGAGTCGGGACATTTCCCGTTGGGCCAGTAGTGTTTTGAGGCTGCAAGGGTCGGTCTGATAATAGTTATACATTGCGAGTTATAGCAACCCCGTCTGGCGGCTTGATGTGCGGCCGCTTCCCGCTGGTCAAACTGTGCAGCCTCTTTGCTCAACATAAAAGTGCTCAACCTGTTCGACAGGTCCAACCATGTTTAGGATTTTTAAAAATATAGGGGGATCATTGAACCGCGCTCCCCAAATGGCATAGCTGTCGGCCTTTGATGTAAAAAGCCGCGCCGCCGAATGCCTATTTATTGGAGTACATATGCGGTCGGAATGATCCATCAAGAAGATAGACTTCGCAGTATCACATTATATATTTCCTACTATGTGATTTTCATATTACATATAACAGCATAATGAAATGAATAAAAAGACAAGGAAGTAGGATTGGCATGTAAATTGTATTATTATTACCGGAAAAACAGCAAAATAACTGAAATAAACTCTAAGGTAAATGTCCAAACACGTTAAAATAAATGAGCAATAGCAGTGGAAAAAACATTATTATCTCTCAAAACTTTATATGACAAAAATGATATTTAAAGGAAAAATTCTTACAGTTTTTCAAAGATGTAAAGAAAGTATTCCATATTACTCCCATTTATGAGCACGTTCATCTCTGGTCTCGCTGTTATGTAATAGCTGATTGACAGGTGCGCATCTCCATCTTTCAAACAGGTATCATTTTGTATAGTTACTCATTTAGGAAAATTATCCATGATTTAATGATTTTATTATTATTATGAAAATGTTTTTTTTTTTTTTTTTTGCAGATTGATTACGATTTGTATTACTGTTTTACAACAAATACAAGACCTTTTTTTTTTACCAAGGAGGGCCGGTGGTATAGGAAATTTCCCGGTAGATTTTTTGGTCCCACTCCGCCCCTGCCGTACTGGGGTTTGGAAATGTTGTGAGTGTTTTAATTCCTCAGATAGCCAAATGCAACAGCAAAGCTCGAGAGCGCGCTCAGACGCTGACGTCTGCACTGACTGCAGCGCCTGCCACCCAAATTGTAATGTAACATGACCAAAACACTATCAAAACGATTGGCTCAAAAAACTGAGGGGGCACATGTCCCTTCAGGTTGAATGGACCTGACGCCTCTTGCCTCCAGTCACACAAGTCCTATTTATTTGAATGAGGAAAGACAGATATCTCTAAATTCACAATTAAACAACATATTTCAAACTAACAATTAAACCTGACATCAACTGTACCCAGTGGCGGCTGGTCAATAGGGGTGCTGGGGCGCCCCCCTAAAGTTGGCCAGAGAAGAAAGCTACTTTAACATGTTAAAAAAGTAGTACTATCGTCACTGACTGTACCATAACTAAAGCTTAAATTGCACAAAAAAACACCAAAGTCAAAGTTGTTTCAGCTACTGTGCATGCAGGCAGGTTGGTAATCGCCTCGCGTGACTGCGTACAGAGCCTCTCCACCAGAGAATCATCAATTTTTATAGATTGATGATTGTTTTTTTAACTGAAAGGCTCCACAGCGGCCATATTGTGGTGCATTTCCCCCCATTCATAGTAATTGCAATCTTGACACATCCAATAGTTGGTAGTACACACCAGTGACTTGTCTACAAGCCAAAGAAGACACAGACACACAACATGAACCACGATGCTTTGCTTCTGAAAACGTCTCAGGCAAAAGCCCTAAACTCTTATCTCATTTGTTCAGTTCATTTCATTCATGAAATTAAATACACCTTGTGCTAATGACTCTTGTGTTAACAGTTGCTGTTGTCATGGTTTGCAATAGGATTAATTTGATGTCAAACAGCTTAAAGTAACATGTAATAAATGAGTATAAAATTAGCTGTTATGATCAAATGGAATCCTAATGCTTGTAAAAGCTCACTACTGATCATTTGGGTCAAACCAACTCCGATTGCGATGGATTATCAGGCTCGTCAGGTTTACCTTTCAAGCATATATATATATTTTTTTGCTTCAAGACATTTAAAATACCAAAATTTGTGAATGTTATAAAGTTTCAAGCAAAAGAGATCAGGGAACAATTTCTGATTTGCAATGGCGCCATCTTGGATTTGAGAGAGTTTTAGCATAGTAGGTGTTTGTTGCCATGGACACTTTGCTCAGTGACTCTCGTGAGTTCAAGATGGCGTCGTTTCCAGAAGCTAGTTATTATAGTTTATAAAGTTAAATATGGCTATTTTTCTAAAAAATTGCATATTTTATTAACCCCTAGGAGCAGTGTGGATGACTTCTGTGAAAGACTGATGTACTTTTTGGGCTTCAAAGTCAGTATTTGTTCCCTGATCCCTGTTTTCTCTGATTATAATTGAAAAAGCAAGGATTTTAACTAAAATAACTCCAAATGTGTCCATCTGAAAGATGATAGACATATGTATATTGGATTGCTGAGAGTGAGTGCATGGGTAATTTGATATTTGGCTGAAGTATTCTTTTAAGAAGCTTTTTTGTTTACATAAAAACACATAGAGTCATTTTCAACCAGATTAAATAGATATATGAAGAGCCTGAAATTATTTGTATTCAGCCTTCCAGTCTGTGGTTTTATCAAGCTGAGATTTCATCTCCATCTATTTAAGAGTCGTCATTGTTCTATCATCATCTCAGTTCACTTTCAGCTTTTGATACACAAACAATAAGACAGACATAGTGAGCTCAGCAGGAATAATAATGAACAGACTGCATTAAAACACAACCCGTGAAAGCTACTACTACCAGCCAACCACTCAGAGCACCAATGAAAAATGCACACACATATTGTGTGTGATACACAAAGTTGCTAAGGTGGTCATAAATCAAGTAGCTTTCAGAAAAGCAATACTAATTTACTCTCATATGATATTCACAATCTCTCATGAAATCATTTCTTCCTATACAGTTGTTCTGCAGTTTCACAGCAAGTGCACAAATACAAACATTTTATATTGGTAACTTTGTTACTACTGAATGTCAAATATTTAAAAAAAACATGTTGCTATAAAAAATTGCTTTGTGACTGCTGAGCATTTATTGGATTGACTTCACCTTTAATGGGGGTTTAGGTGAAGGAACAGAGTTGTGATAGCCAACTCATGCATGTGGCAAACAGACCCTATGGAGTTTAAGTTGAGATGCATGTCAGCCAAAGCACAGTCTTGTCCCAGCTGCACAATTTCAAAGGCAGGAAAAATGTGTGTCTTGCCTCATTTCAATTCCATACCATGACTGGAGAGTGTGTAAGCCTGGGGAAGCTTGTGTGTATGGATGAATACAGATGCTTACATTTGGGAATTCTTTCAGCTTTCGATTGCTCTAGTATAAAACTGCACAAAACAGCTGGTCTAAGATCCCCTTCCTAAAACACAAACATTACCAAAAAAGTATTATTAGTAAGAAAGGAAAACCTGACTCCGAATTTTTTCAATTGTATTGAAAGGGCACGTTAGTAATATGTGCCTATAGGTGGGTGCACTAGTAATACTTTTCTTATTACGCACACAGGGAAGCGAGGCAGCACACAAAGATGCCAAATAGTAAAAATGAAAGAATAACAGTGTAAGGGCTCAGTCACACCAAAAGCGCTCTAAACGCTTGCAAACGCAAGGCGCGACGCACTGCCTCTTTTAAAAAAGAGCAGTGCAGCGCGGCTTTTCATATTGCTAAGCAACCACCGAGTCCGCTGTCTTGTCAATCAAATATTGAAGCGTGAGCGCTCTTTTGCTGTTAACGGTCATATTAGCAGAAACTTTAAAAAGAGGGCGCTTGCTCTGACCTTGTTTGAGGATAAGAGGAGCACAAACACGCAGGAGAGAGTGAGCGAGTGGAGTCTGGTTCTTCAAAGCAACTGTAAACTTCACTAGCCACAACGTAAGGCCCGCCTCTCCCCTCATTCGATTGGACAATGGAAGACGCGAATGACGTCAGGCGCTCCTCCGCTCCCAGCGCTCCTTCAAAAACGCGTGCGCGGCAGGCGGCAGAAAACCGCAAGGCGCTCGGCGCGCATAAACAGCGCGCAAACGCGCCCTGCCCATAGAATATCATTCAAAAAAGGCGCCTGCAACTGCCATAAACGCTTTTGGTGTGACTGAGCCCTAAAAGATTATTAAACACTGTACATAAAGATAAAAATGCTTATATGTCATAATGGATAGTCAATGCATGTATCAGAATGACCTATTTAAAGTAATGACAAATGCAGATCTGTTTCCCCTCTGGAGAAGCATTCAGTTTTTGCTCTTGTAAGTAGTGAGTCTGCAAGCGCAACTGCCATTTAAAGGGAAAAAGTGAGACTCTGATTGGTTTATTGCATGTTACACCCAACACACACCCATGACTCATTAAGATCTTAAATACAACCTTTTTGGACCATACCTGATGCGCTGACCTTTTTTTATTCGCTAAAGTATACTAAGGGTGCGTCTCATTTCTCTGTCTTACCCCTTCCCCTTACCCCTTCACCTCGGTTTTGCGCGTTCATGTGAGGCGAAGTGGCGTCTCAATTCTCAGTTTGATCAAGGGCTAGGGCCAAGGCGTAGGGATACATAGCCCTTGAAACGAAGTGTGATAAGGACCACACTTATAAGAGAGGGGTAAACTTTAACATAGGAATTTTATTGATGAACGTCGAACTGTCAAGGAGTCGCACAAATGAAAGTAACGTTATTTTAACGTTGTTTAATTGATATTATATTATGACACTCATGTTTTATGATACTTTTAATAAAATGTTCAAGCGGTTTTAATTGTAATGTTTTTGTTTTGAATCGCTAGTTAAGGCGCTAGCTAGCAGCTAAGTTATGCGCTATTTGTTGAGCTCCGCTCAGGCAATCGATACCACAACTTGAGACAACGGCATCTTCTTTGTTTGTCAACGCTTGTCTGTTTACGTAGCAGCCAGTTAGCGGCAAAGGAAGGTGGCGCAAACGGTAATCGAGTGGTGTCTCATTTTTTAGATGAACGATCTGTCTTACCCCTTCCCCTTCACTCGGTTTCGAGGGGCAAGGGGAAGACGAAGACAAAGGGAAAGGGGTAAGACAGAGAAATGAGATTGGCCCTAATACTAATGAGGGCCAACAAGCTTAACATAACAACAAGGATGTGTGATCAGTGAGTGTCAATGGCATCAAACAAGGGACAGAACAGCAGGAATACATAAGCAATTTCAGTTGGGGAGGCAATAAACCAAACATTTCTTAAGAGCAAATTTTAAAGGAGACACAAATAATACATCCAAAATGGTACTTGTGATGATGTGTACACAGAGGAAAGCCTTACTACTGTTATTACAGCAGCATAGAGACCTTGCCATTATCCTTCTTCTCAAAATTTCTTTCTGGTTCAGTGAAAAAGTTGACTAAAATGATGAAAATATTATTTGTCAAAACCGTTTATTTTATTGCAATGTTCGTTTTTACGCAATGACTGTTAGCTAGGTAATATTATAATGGCTAACATACAGTAGGGGACTCATGGAAAAATATATTGGTTATTATCATTTTTGCATGACTAATATATTAATGACCCAGCATCATATGTATTAAAGTGAAAAGAATCACTTCAACTGATGTTTAAAGTGAATAAAATAACTTTGGTAAATTGACTGCATTTATATAGCGCTTTCATAACCCATGGCCATCCAAAGCGCTTCACAATTTGCCTCACATTTACCCATTCACTCACTCATTCATACACAGACGGCGGTGTCAGCCATGCAAGGCGCATCCAGCTCGTCGAGAGCAGCTGGGGTTAGGTGTCTTGCTCAAGGACACCTCGACACTTGGTCAGGTGGAGCCAGGAATTGAACCACCAACCTTCCGGTTTGTAGACGACCTACATGAACTACTGAGCCACTACCGCCCTGACAGCCTGCTGTAGCTTTAGTAGACCTACATAATCATTATATTATTTACAATACAACCCTTGGTTGTCAAATTATATTTTTTGGTTGGTAGAACCCTACCCCCCCAAACACACACACACACACACACACACACACACACACACACACACACACACACACACACACACACACACACACACACACACACACACACACACACACACACACACACACACACACACACACACACACACACACACACACACACACACACACACACAATTTCCACCTTTGAATATGATGTGTGCAGGTACTGGAGAGCAGTGCACAACACATTTGGGGTTTTGGCTCTGGTTTAATTATTAAAAATGTACTTGGTTTAGATTAATCGTATTTTTCACAAGCCACACATACATCTCTGGTACAAGTTTGTTTGTGGAATCTACAATTCTCATACAGTACAATTACACAGAATCTAACAGTAATGCAAATGTTATAACTCAGGTGGGGTTAATTGTAACAGACAAAGGGTTTATTTGCTAGACATTTTTATTAATACACAAATTATTCAGTACTATCTGTCTATATAGAGCTGAATATTGTATGTACATCTGTCTATAATTGATGCAAACATCCATCCATTCATGATCTTTCATCTAACCAGCCTTCTATTTGTTATGCATCAAAATGGGGCTTTTTACACTTGGTCACTTTATGCGTTTTCTTTGATCGGATATCCAATCGTAAAAAGACCCAAATGCCCTCGGAAATTTTTTCGAGACAATAGAGGTGGTCTGGGACGCATTTCAGACGAAACTGGACAAGTGTTAATATATCTGGTTGATGAAGCCACGAATGTCAGCCCTTTACTCCTCCCAAATGTAAGCACGTCACTCGCAAGTAAGCCGGGAAATAGGCAAACACACAAAGCTGACACGCTTTATAGAGCAATGACAGTGGGTAAAAAAGCTTTCTAGAACCCATAAAATAGTCCAGTAAGAAACTCAATTAATTATGAAAGCACTTCATTTAATCATCTCATTTCTTACTCATCAAAGAGCAGAAAAAATGCATTCTTTTAAGTGTCTTGGGTGTAATTTCCGATGTATGGTTCCAAAATGAACAAATTCATTCAACATTAATCATAAATCCTTGTGTTTTCCTTGGCAAAAAATTAATTCCTTTGAAACCTTTTCTTATATTCTAGACAGGGAATCTGAGACAATATTAACAAGCTCTTTTTTTAATGCAATGTGATCCAATATCTGAGTATTTAAACAAATTCTCTCTTCGGGTTGGATTAATAATTAATTTTAAGTTCAACTTCAGTGGCAAGACTTCACATTTGACTTCCTGCTCCTCATGCATGCATTCATTCATTCACAATGCTTGATGGGATGTGAGTCTCATGGCTTTGGAGCTTCATCAGAGAGAGACAGCAGAAGAAACCGACTCTCACAAGCCTGCTGGAGCAGCACCTTCACAACCCTAAGACCCTCTGGCTTTAATAGAGAGCATCATCAATATAGACACATAATTACCCATTCAACCATCACCCATTAACCCATTTACACTCTAACGCAAGAATGAGATTAACAATGTCTTCATTATATTAACCCATCATCAATTTGCATATAAAATCACCAGCAGATCAAATAAACCTGGCTGATTGCACCTGAGAATTAGCCATTCAGAGTAGGATGATGTAAAAACAGGATTCAAAATGATAATTATAGCATATTATTAATTATGCATGAATTTTCTGCAATGATAAGAAGATGCAGAAGTGTTTCAGTGACACAAAAGCGCAATGATTATTTATTTACATGCAGTTCTGATAGGAACTAATGAATAAAAGAGACCTTTATACTTTAAAATATCAGTTTTTGTGTCAGGTGTTAAGACAATAAAGTTACGATTACAAATAGCCTCACTAAATGTCAGTATTCTCACAATTGCATTTACAGTTCTTCTTTTGAATGACGAATGATGTGTTAACTCAATCCTATGCTTGCACAATTGCTTGTCTGAACTGAAATGGTAACAACGCACCTGCCAAGTGACTGAACAGGTGTTGATATACAACATAAACAGTGGTGGTCATATGTTCATGATTGTGTTTCTCAATAAGGCAATATACTGCACATTCTATTTGCATGAGAGATTAAACTTTTAATTTATTTCAAATTAACACTCAATTACTGTACTTTATGTATACATGGACATCCAGTTCTTCCATCTACTCTGTTTTATATATATATATATATATATATATATATATATATATATATATATATATATATATATATATATATATATATATATATATATATATATATATATATATATATATATATTTATACAACAGTTCTTTCTGGTTCTCGAATCTGATTGGCTAAGAGCCATACGATATTGCGCTGATAACGGCACTGTAACCGCTTCACCTTTCGTATTATTCCGCCACCTAGTGAATGGAGGTCCTAAGCAGGCTCATCTCTGAATGGAAAAACACAGACGCGCTGTTTGAATCACTCTCCGTGTATCTCATTAGTTTACTAGCTCATAAATCAGTCTGTGAATCCCCAATCGGAAGTTATTAGTCAAAGATCAGCGCTCTTGGATGTTACGTTAAAGTTAATGGGAGAAATGTCTTGTCACATCGTATGGACAATTAACACTTGGAAAGAGGAATATAAACACTCGTTTTTTTCTGGAGCTATATTTCTTATCAGAACGCGAAAACACCGTGAAACAGCAGGTAAGCACCGCAGCTTTTAAATATGGACATTGATTATTTACTTTATCGTGACGTGACTATTAAAACATGTTATGAGAGATCGCCACTGGTATAACGTTATTTATAAGCATCATGCAAAAACATCTCTCTGACACTTATAAAAAACCGTTTTTTCTATAGTACTGACAAGAACAAAGTTTAATAATAATAATCGAGTGCTCGTATCGCGTTAAGAATAAATGAGAAAGCAATAGTAACGTTATACAAGTAGTTTTATTAACTTTTACCTCGCGCCAAAACAATAACAACACAAAAGACACTAAATATGAATAAAAAAACAAGTAATAGTTTGATCATGACACCAAATACTGCTGATTTGATCTCATTTTGACGATCATAAACAAACAAGGCCAACATGAGAGCCAGGGTATCTCTTTCAGAGATGTAGCCCAGAGAGGGCGGTGGTCAGCGGGGCGAGTGAACACTGATGTCCGCTCATGCTTTGGTTCTCATTCGTACCGAATCTCACTAAGCAAACGTTCAAACAGGCGCTATCTTTACTAATCGACTGCAGATTTAAATATAATACAGATACATTCTCGACTGAACTAATCTTAAAACTACACTTTGTGACCAAGAAACGGTAATATAAAGTAACGGCTTTTCCGTCCATTGAGTTGTTATGAGCTTCAAAGCAGCCGAAAGTTTTACCTGTCATTCTGGCCGCCCTCAAATCCGTGGCGGAAGAAGTAGTTCTCAAACAAAGAGGCTTTTAAAATAACTCCGTTGTTGTTTTCTAGTTTTCGTTTTTCAAACGTGTGCCGTCGAACTGTTGTATAAAAGCAATATCGCTCTCGGAGTCATGCGACATAGCTCTACATCATCACGGCCGCGATAGCCTCCGGCACTCGGCCTGCGGCCTCGTGCCTCTGGCCTAATCACAGCCGTGATGATATAGAGCTATATCACACTCCTACTCGAGCGATATTGCTTAAATATATATATATATATAATTGCTTCTTTAATGCATCTAAATTTAGGAAATTTAACTATGGTTTTATTATAGTAAAGTGTAGTAACCATTTTTTTTCAGATTGATTCCCATTTGCATTAACAGTAAACATAAAGGGACCTATTTTAACGATCTAAGCGCATGGTCTAAAGCGCTCAGTGTAAAAGGGCGTGCCCTAATCCACTTTTGCTAATTTAACAAAGGGGAAAATAGTTTGTGCACCAAGCACACAGTCTAAAAGGGTTGTTCCTATTCTCGTAATGAGTAATGGGTGTGTTTTGGGCGTAGCATGCAATAAACCAACGAGAGTCTCATCTCCCATCCTCTTTAAAAGCACGTTGCGGTCGCTCCATGACGATTCCCCATTTAGATGGTGGATTGTAAACTTAAAAACAAAGCAGAGGAAGAAGACTACCAGTTTGTGACACCGTCACACAAGAAACATGTTGTACCGCTCATTTTATACATTTATATTGTGGTTTTATGTATATTTGAGTTTTAAATAGGTTTTACATGTTTTCTTAGCCATTTTATTCCATTTTATTCCCTTTGCTAATTTATGTGTTTATGTCTTTTATTTTGTTTGGGTTGCCTGTCATGTGAGTAATCACATGACAGGAAACAATGCCAGTATAAAAGGAAGCAGCAGAAGCACATTGTTAGCATATGCTAAAGCTAAACCTCTGTTGGATTGTGGAGTTACCTATCATTTTGGACTTACCCTTCCAAACACGTTTTGTGGATTACACTTCTATTGTACATACACCAGAGGACACTTTGAACACTTGGACTTTTAGCACATTTGGACTTTTAGATTGTTTTAGGTTTGGTTTTTTATATTCCTTTCTTTTAACAGTCTTGAGTTTTTAGTGTGTTGTTTTAAGTCTTGTGTTTGTAAATACACTTATTTAAGTTGATTACACTTGTTTGTCTCATCATTTTAACTCTTTTAATCTCACACAGTAAAATCTGACCCCTTATATATATTTTGTGACACTACCGATAGGGCTGATTGTTACATAGTGGTGGCCCGTACGGGGATCGTTTTAAAGATTTTAAAAGCTGTGTTGAGAAAAAAAGTTAAAAGATGATGACTAATTCTTTCAATGCTGCTTCTTTTAAAACATCTGCTGGTTTTAATGATGAACGGATTTTATGTAAATGTGAGTGTACAAAACTGCGTGCTGAAATGTCTGAAATTAAGAACATTGTTTTAAAACTGTAGAAGGATTTTAAAGACTCTGTTGAAAGTCATTTTAACCTTGTAGTGTTTTTTAGATAAAGTGTGGATATTAAAATCTTTAAGCAGTAGGAATCTGTGAAGGATGCCGTGGCCACACTGGAGAGAGAGGTGGTCGAGTGTTTTAAGAGGAGTGACAACAAGTTGGCGAAAGAGCTGAAGAAAGAGTGATCTTCAGTGGCTACATTCTATCCAACTGCATCGTCTGACAGACCAGTGCCTCCCACGATCTCCACTGGTATTCCTCCTACCAACAGTTCCACCATTTCTACTACTTCACGGTCAGTCAACAGAGCCATGGACAGAGACCACTGTGCCACAGTACCAGCAGGGCCAGATTTCCACTTCACCTTCTCCGTCCTCCCCTTCTCCAGACAGGAACTTTGCAGCACGCAGGCTAGGGACAACATACTCCAAGGACTTACCATCTCTCCACCCACTGCCCAGACCACCATCATCAGCGTGAGGAGCCACCAGGGCCTGCTGTATCGTCATATCCAGAAGGAAGATGGCCAGGGCAAGATACAACTCATCATACCTCAAGCCCTGGTCCCCCAGACGATACAGCACCTCCATTACAGGTCTGAGGAGAGGCATCAAGGAAAGCTGAAAACTCTCCTCAGGATCCTGGAGGTGGCCTGGTGGCCTACAATCCGCAAAGACGTCTGGGCATTCATCACCAACTGCGAGTCTTGTGGTGTGGAGAACAAGGAGTATGTTGTCACCAACTCACATAAGCAACCACAACATCAGCGTCACCACCGTTCATCTGCTAACATCCATCATCAGACCCACAAGCCGGAAAGGAGGAAACACCAGGGGGAATGGCGTGCCAGCGGAGCTGGGTGTACAAGGACTCTGGGAGGAAAGGTACCGTCTACCCAGGGGCACTCGGGCTGGTATTGGATTCCACCTCTCTACTGGATTTCCACAGATTCCTCCGGCAAGCTAGTGCCGATGTGGGCGGGCCTAGCACGGACTATGAACCAAGGACATTTGAATGCACAGGTGCGAAAGGATACCCATTTCATGGACAATGGCTGACGGTAACTTTTAAAGGTCTAGTTCCTTCCCCGAGGCGGTAAGCTAAGGGGGGGGGGACTATGTGACACCGTCACACAAGAAACATGTTGTACCGCTCATTTTATACATTTATATTGTGGTTTTATGTATATTTGAGTTTTAAATAGGTTTTACATGTTTTCTTAGCCATTTTATTCCATTTTATTCCTTTTGCTATTTTATGTGTTTATGTCTTTTATTTTGTTTGGGTTGCCTGTCATGTGAGTAATCACATGACAGGAAACAATGCCAGTATAAAAGGAAGCAGCAGAAGCACATTGTTAGCATATGCTAAAGCTAAACCTCTGTTGGATTGTGGAGTTACCTATCATTGTGGACTTACCCTTCCAAACACGTTTTGTGGATTACACTTTTATTGTACATACACCAGAAGACACTTTGAACTCTTGGACTTGTAGCACACTTGGACTTTTAGATTGTTTTAGGTTTGGTTTTTTATAGTCCTTTCTTTTAACAGTATTGAGTTTTTAGTGTGTTGTTTTAAGTCTTGTGTTTGTAAATACACTTATTTAAGTTGATTACACTTGTTTGTCTCATCCTTTTAACTCTTTTAATCTCAAACAGTAAAATCTGACCCCTTATATATATTTTGTGACACAACCGATAGGGCTGATTGTTACAAGTTTAAGAATGAAGTTAAAAAATTTTGTTTTTATTTGTATTAAAATTGTTAGTAGTTTCAGTAATGGAAGTAAAAATAGCTTTAAATTACTGTAAATGTATGGTTAGCCTACATGATCAGTGTTATCATGAATAATTTACAAATATGCAAGAAAAGGTTTTCAGCACTCGGACGTGCCGTGAATGTTTTTAAAAGCATTACTTAAAAACAGTTCTTATATTCACAGATACAAAGTCATCATATATAATAATTCCATGGGGTAGCATTGAAAAAAAAAAATTGAAAATAAATGCAATATTTGCATTTGTTTAAAGCAAAACTTTTAATTACTTACCAGGCTACAGGTGAAGCAGCTCTTTACAGATTAACATCTCATAATCAGTCCTCATTTATGTCCAAGACACTCAATAATAATTTTTTACATTTTAATTCTTTAATTTTTTATATTTAAAAACAGTTGTGTGCTGCTGCGCATCCATGTACAGTATATGATAAGCAAACGGGCGTTGTCGTCCATGTTTATAGGTGCATAATACTAATAATAATAACAAAAACAATATTGCGCCATTTGGTTTTAGTTGCTCAATGGCGTAGTCTATTTTAGTGGTCTCAAAATAGCAACGCGCCAACAATGCGCCTTAACACACCTCATTTTCAGACCAGAACGCCCATGGCCACAAAAATGGGCGCAAACGCATTTGCTATTTAAACAACGTGACACTGAATGAGAAAATGTTAACTGCGCCGGGCTCAAAATAGCAAAAAACACTTGCGTCGTACATTGCGCCACGTGTATGATAGGGAACATTAAATGTCATGATCCTGCCTCTCTTATCTTTGCTTGTCTTGTCTCTTCTAGTTTTGGTGGCAGGATCATGGCACTCCAGTGTTTTATGTGGAAGCACATGGCTCTGTTTGTGTTGGTGTGCCATGCTCCCCTGTCTCGTCTCTTGACCCCGCCCCATTGTCTCATTATTAATTATCTTGTTATTGGTTCATGCCCCACAACATCTATTGGCAACTTAATTTCCTCCCTTATTTAAAGGTCCTGTTCTTTCTGTGTTTTTGAAGCTTTGATTGTGTTACAGTGTGCAATATAACATGTGTTCATGTTTCACGTGTTAAAAAAACATGGTATTTTTCACACAATTTACTTATCTGCAGTGTTGGGGTAGTTACTCAAAAAATGTAATTAGTTACTAGTTACTAGTTACTTCTTAAAATTGTAATGAGATTACTTTACTAGTTACTGCATTTGAAAAGTAACTTCACTACTTATTACTTTACTTTCCTTTTTCTTAATTTACCACATAGATACATGGACATGGTTTAGGCGGGGTCGGCTGATGATGAGTGACTACTTTAAATGACCGGCCAGGGCTCTAGACTAACTTTTTGCACTGGTTGCACTGGTGCGCCTAACATTTTTTCTTAGGTGCACCAGCACAAAAGTTCGGTGCACCCTAATTTTTGACCCCATCGGATTTATAGTTCGCCCAAAAATTAAAATTCTGTATAATTTATTTGTAAATCAGGTTTGTAACTCTCATGTTGTTACAAACCTGTATAAATGTCTTTGTTCTGGTGAACACGAACGAAAACATCTTGAGGAATGCTTGCAACCAAACCATCCATGAGCCCCATTCACTTCCATAGTATTATTTTTTCCTACTGTGGAAGTGAATGGGGCTCATGCTTGGTTTGGTTGTTGACATTTCTCAAAGTATGTTGCTTCGTGTTTATCAGAACAGAGATATTTATACAGGTTTGTAACAAAATTTATAATTTATTTTTGGGTGAACTGTCCCTTTAACACCGCAAGTTTAGCGCCCATGGTGGTTTCATACAGAATATAAACATGTAGGCTATTTTATAATTTTCATATTGTCATTCCATTTTCCTTATACGAGTCATGCACAGTCCTGTTTGATAACCCGCATCCGCGCGATTAAAATAACAGTTGACCCGTTATCCGACATCAGCATCAATTTATTTCATACCCGTTTTACATAAAGACTGCGACCGGCCGCACCGCAAATCGTGATGTAAGTAGAAACCTTTAAAGATCTTCATGCAGAACATTGACAGAAATAAGCACAGGACCATGCTTGTTCAAATATATTATCATTTAATGTGAAACTTTGTGAGGGTCGGCTGATTGACAGCTGAGCGGTCAGCAGTGTTTGAACACTCATAAGCGCTGCGCTTATATTTATTATTACCTTATAAATTGATGATATGATTGCAGTGATTCCAAAGGGATGTCCAAAAAAACTCAAGTAGAATGTTAAATGTTTAAAGTTTAATGTCTCTTTCTCGCTGCCCTGTGTAAACCCACGCGCATTTTGCATTACCTTAAATTACCTTAAATTATGGTCATACAAATAAAAGTAAAACAACATTCAAAACTGTAATGTGTAAATTTATTTATGTAAAGTTACACTCGCAATAATAACAACACCTTGTGCTTTTTTAAATAGGTAAAAAGTGTTTTGTGCTGCATCGGTTTGGGAGCGCGTCACACAATAAATAAACTCATATAGGCTACTTTTGAATTCGTTTTGTTAATTTGCTAATTATTTAAGGGAAACACATTTCATATAGGCTTATTTATTTTATTATTTTTTCACCAAAGAAAGACGTAATCATCACGTTCTATTCATTTTAATGCTTTTTGCGCATAAACTAAACCCTTGGGGGAATTATTTATAAATGAATCAACAACGCAAATCAAGGAATTAACTTATTTCTCTATTTAAGACAGTCTGGCAGGGCGGTAACAGCGATTCATCAAACACCGAAAAGTTTATAGGATTAGATTTGGAAGTAAGATTATGAAGAAAACAGCGGTCCTGACTTTTTTCTATAAATTGAGCGCACGCGACATTGCTGTTCGGGTTACGTTCAAATAATTTCTTTAAAAGAATTATGCTCTGGCTCTGACTCGATTGAGGTTCATTACCTAATTCCGTCTTCGGGTTCGGACCTCTCGATCCCTGACCGGTAAGTTAAGCAGGATCTTTCACCACAAGTGTTGTATTGCCATGCTGGGCTTACAAATGCTCAGACAGGTTGCTCATCGCGTTGTCAGCAGTTGAAAGACACTTGTCGTGTGGGCATAGTGTGCATTTCACACGAATATTTTTGTCCTTTCGAGCAATACGCTGAAAGTTATGTGAATATCGCCCCAGTGGCTGAAACCGTCCGTCTTCATTTCCCGCTCCCCTTTGCACCAGCAGCTCCGTCAAATCAATCTCTATGGCAACGGCACACGTACAGGGACACGCATGCACGCACCACTTAAATAGACAGAACTTTACACCCAGGCAAACACTGCTTGGGTAACGCAGGAAAGCGCGTTCCTATAGTCTAGTAAAGTAGTGTAGTTACCAATATTATTAGTGTAATGCGTTACTTTACTTCGTTACCCAAAAAAGTAATGTAGTTACTGTAATCCGTTACTTTGTAACTCGTTACCCCCAACACTGCTTATCTGTAGTGCTGTTTTCACTGTCCTCAAGACGGGCTGATGTCTTCCTTGTTTTATGAAGTCCCTCCTTCAGAAATACGTATCGAGTTCTGATTGTGTAGCTTGTTTAGTGTGTTGTGATTCGATAGCAGCTTAGCATGCCGCTAGCTTAGCTGGCGACTGACGTATTCCTGTGGGCGGAGTTTAGTCAAAAACTGTTCTACTGACGTCATTAAAACAGGAAGTAGAGGGCTGTAGTCCAAACCGGCCGTTCGCTGTAGGCTTTGAAAGGCGAATTCTGTTAAAAAAAATATATCACCTGGCAGTGAACTTTGAGTTTTATCATTTTACAGGTATTATTTATGCTAATATAGCAACATTACACACTAACTAGGGTTTAAAAAATGGGATCAGAAAGAACGTGACCTTTAATGCCCTTGTTTTCGTCTGTTTACAGTTTGTGGTGTGAAGTTACCCTATCCTTTAAATCTTGTGAAGTTCATTATTAAGTTTAGGTCTCTGTCAAGTAAGAGTCCGTGTTAAAGTGATTTTACCACAGGTATGGGGTGTTCTTATGATGTAAGGTTGAATTAAGGTTGCCTAACCCTTTTGTACATTATCTACAATGTCTTTCTTTTCGTCAGTCTGGCAGTGTATCTGAGGGGATAAATGCATACAAATTTATTTAATAACTACGTGAACTACGTTCATTTTTTCAGTATCTAACGACATTGATAAATGATCAATATTAGTCATTTCATTGTTTTTATACTAAAGATACTAATATTCATATAAAGCAGGAATTGTAAGACCTGTCAGATATACTGTGCATGTGCAAAGTCGCTCCCCCAGAGGATGGCATTCTTTAATAGTTGACGATTGGCTCTTTATCATGGAAGGCGGTACTGCCATACTGACTGTTGCAATCTCCCCATTCATAGCATATGCATAGTGATGCATCTCTGATTGGATATCTTAGTCATCCAATCAGAATTTAGCATTTAAACAGGCCTAGAAAAAGACTATGGGTTGATATGGTACAGCAGGTGGTTTATCTAGTACTTTTGGCAAGACCAATCTGCTCTCCTTAAGATGAGACAAGCACAAGACAATGTATGCTGGAGATGTAGGCATACCCCACTTTGTTCCCATGGGATCACAATGGAGCTGGACGAAACGTTTCATCCCTGATTTTCACTTTCTGTTCCTGTTCTTTATTCCATGTTCTCCTGAAACAGCTCAGAGTCATTTTAGAAGTGTTGGTACGATTCAGTCCCTGGTGATCCCTTTTTTTTTTTTTTGCCTTTGTTCTCCCAGAGGGCTGTAATGTCTATGACAGGCTCATGGAACAGCTCTTCTCAAATCACACAAGCAGTATTATGTTTTTCTCTCATTTTATTTCCTTCTGCAAATGAGCAATGCAGCTGTCAAAAAGTCAAGCAAGATTCCATGTCTGGCTTGCTTTCTCTGCGAAATTGAAATCTATGTGTAACGTCTATCAAACAGCAGGTGCAGGACAAGCAGGTGTGACAAAATGACAAGAAAGAGATCAATTTACCATTTAAAACACAGAAATATCTCATTAAAAAGGAGGGGAGGATGTGTAAGTGCTGCTTGAGGAAATCTTGACATCCTTCCTAATAAAGGAAAAAATTGATTCTCTTTAATCTTTCTTTCTGCCTTTGAACTCAAGCGTGTCAGAACTCAACAGTCACTATGTAATAGGAAGTCGCATGCTCCCTTGACCAATGTTCTGCGACTATTCAAATGCCGAAATAGCATTTTGGTGTAGACACAACACATGATTTTGTTTCTTGTTTCAGGCAAGATCAAAAGAAGCACAAAAAGCAAGTATACACAACAGACCATGAATCTAACAACAGCATACATGTACAGAATCAAATGTGACATGCATGCGAGTAACTTGGAAAGACTTGAGATTGATTTTTGAGTGTTATTACAGAAAGCTGACACACATTAAAGAGGAATTCGGCTACAGAGCGTGTAGCTTAATCTTTTGACTCAACTGGTATCACCACAGTCTGGTTGTGGCTGTGCACCAGGATCTTATCAGTGGCAGCCAATTATACAGTAGGAAAGGTGAGACGGATTGAAGACGTGTCAGTATCACAGTAACCTCCGGATTTATCTGTTTTCAGGAATCATGTAGGACTGCATCATCACAACCATTTTAAACAAGAGCAAAATCCAATTATTCTGTCATTATAAAACTTCCACAATTAGTGGCTGTGTCTTGGGTTTACACTTCATGCTTTGAAGCATTGACGCTTGAAATAGTACAAATGCCATTGCATTAGATTACAAAATGTGCCAAGTGGTCCATTTAACAAGCACAATGTTTTACAACAACACACAAATGGCGTTTAAATGAAAAAACAAAAGATGTATTGTTTCTTGTTGTAAAGCCATTGTTTGTCTTTTGTAAGTGATAAATTACACCTGTGGTTACTCGGCTAGGACACTAGAGAGGAGTTGCTTAAAGACAAAAGCGAAATGGCTCAATACACTAAAGTAAAATACTTGAGCATTATTTATTTGCAAATGCTAATCGAATATTGCTTTTATGACATATAGATACAAAATGCAGAAGTTTAAAGCCTTAAGGAGACCGTTTTTTGACAATGTTTGAGATGTTCTCACCTTTTCCCTAAATTTTAACAGATCTGCATCTTAAAGTAGTTATTCCCACAGTAGTTATTTTGTCTAGAACAAAGCACTCACATACCTCATATGGGTAATATACTATTGCCGCAATAGTTAGCCTGTCTGGAACCAAGCTGACTTAAACCACTATAATGTATGACACTTGCATTACATGCGAATGGCCCCTACGCTAATAGAACTCTGTTTTTGTCTCCCTGTCTCGTCCTCGACCCTGAGGACAATGAGACAAACAGACCCAGTTCCTGTTTCTGTGAAGGTCATCGCACCACTGATCTACTGGCTGTCCTTCAACGTGATGCCTAGCCGATGCGTGACCAACGACCACCGGCTGAACCAGTTTAATCCGCTTACCCGCTTCCTATCCCTACCGTTTCTACATATATGAATATATTAATTTCTCCCAAGGGTTTTTGTCCTTCTAGGAGTTTTCCCACCGGGTTTTCTCCTAGGGGTTTTTTTCGTCCCAGGGAGAGTCAGCCAAATTTAGCTTAACTTAGCACTTTACTGTATACGTTACATTATTAATACGCTTGCTTGTATTGTTTAACCTTAGCCACTATATTCTACTTCTTATATTATCTATTGATTTTCTGTGTTCTCCTTTACTCATGTAAAGCTGCTTTGCAACAATTAACAATTGTGAAAAGCACTATATAAATTGAATTGAATTGAATTAAAGCAACACTATATAGTTTTCATGTAAAAATGACTTACAGCTCCCCCATGTGGTTGAAAAGCGCAACAGTGCCTGGTATCAGACACTCTTCTGCAGGCAGGGGGAGGGGCGGGGCTGTGTTTCCTACCCTCCACCGCCACTTTCAGAGTGTGCTTGTAGCAGCTAGGAGGCTGCTCAGGTTGCAGCAACAGTACAATTTGTCCAGTTAAACGTTGTTCTATCACTGAAATAATTTTAGAGACATTATTTAAAGGTAAAAAAACTACATAGTGTTGCTTTAAGTTTGTAAAATTGTTATAACACAAATTATTGTGTGTGACATCACTAATGGGAGTTTCACATGTTACGCGGCAAGTGGCAAAATCGCCGCACGGTTACAGCTTTTCTCGTGTAGTGGAGGCGTTTTGTGCAGCATTTTGTGAAAATATGTTTATCTTAAACGACGCATGCCGTAAAGAGCCTGTCCACAGATCGGGGAGTTTTTTGGGTGCACAATCAAGGCATTCACACTCCGCTTCACCTCTGTAACCGCCCCCGTTTTGCCGCTTTCCGCACGTCACCTATTGAAAATTAACTAGACACTTGCAGATGCTGCATATTGTGTGAAACTTCCATAAGACACAAAGATAAAGGCCACAAATTCCACACTATGCTGGATCCAATATTTGAAGAGTTTGGTTCCAAAACGTGGTAAACGGCATTTAAAAAATGAGTCACAACCAAAATCAGTATTGTATCAGGTCTGTATTAAAAAGTCAATTCTTCGTTTTATGTAAAATCCGATATCTGCGGTGTTATTCTGTCATCTTTTCTCCCTTTTTTCCAAATGGCGACAAACGACAGTCCTCCTTCTCTGCCAAATGCAATTAATCCGCTCAACAAATCACAGCGCATCATTCATTGTAAACAATAATGGTGGCGCGTTGAATACACACGGAATCCTAGTTTTCCTCATCTACTTTGTACTTCGTGATCAACAAACAAACAAAAACAAAATACTTTTGTTGGCATTGATAAACCTGTGGTGGTTTTCTGTGGCGGGGAAGAAACGTAAGCCATCAAAATTGAATAATTTACGTGAGAGGCACTCAAGCAAAGGAAAAATGCCGGCTGTTGCTTGTTCTCACATGACAGCATCAAGCTTCTGTCATGCCCAGGGGATCTTATGAAAAACTTTCAATTATTTTACTCAAACTCAACGAAAATTGAGCAGGACCAAAACATTTTACAGCTGATCGCTGTCAAAAAAGTTCAGCGACGACGTACCAAGGCACCAATGACAGTGTTCTTAATATGACAAAGTAAGTGTTTTGAATAATGCCATTAATGTTTATTTTTTTAATCAGTGTATATCACTAGTCAACTAACTTAATAAAACATGTCAAAGATGAATGCACAGTTATATATTGAATAGATTTATAGCATTCTGAAAAAACTTGGATTTTCATGGATTTATTGCATTTTGCGGGAAAAAATAATCAGTTTTTATTATAAATCTTTGAAAATCAAATTATGGATTTTTTTGTTATTATAACCTAAAGATGCTATGTGAAAGTTTGTAACAGAAAATAGTGGTTTTCATCTTGTCACAATAGATTTTTTTTACCCAAATTAGTCAAAATGGATTTATTGCATTTTGGAACCAAACTTTTCATTTATTGAAACATATATTGATTTTTTTCGGCAAGCTACAGGAGTGTTCTTAGTCTTTCTATTATTTCCTTTCAATGCATCTGCCTGCAACACTTCAGGTGTGTGGATAGAGCTTATTGAGTGTTAAATATTCATGATGCACATATATACAGATGCACATATTACTATGCAGTGTGGCTGCTTCTGACTGTTACTGAAATTCACAATGTACTTTACAGTATTTGTCATTTGTTATGGTGAGCCACAGCTGCCTAAAACTCCCTTTAAAAATTAGTGTTTGAAAGTATTTTAAAATCCAGACATCTTCAGAGACAGGAGAAGAAATAGCCTGAACATTACTGTGTATATCATTAAAACTCAAGTTAAAAAGCTTTTTAATTTAGCCCAAGCCGATCTGAAAAAGGAACAGCTGGTGAACGCTTTAATCTCATTCCCCGTTTCTCCTCACACAATGGTGTGCAACAGACATGTAACCACCACCCAGCAGTTTAGACTACTAAGGCACACTACTAATGCTGCAATGTTACAGAGAAGGGTATGCAAGAGAGGGGACTGATGAATTCAAGCATCACAGCATCACACATATTGCTATATGTTTAAAGGCTTGTAAGGCTTTTCTATTAAAATATGCAAACACCACTTGCACAGTGTGATATATTTTAATAGAAATATCACATAAAGAAGGCAATACTTTGAGATTAGCGAGAGAGATTAAATATGGTTTAAATTATGTATAAATATTTTAGCCTTAAGTTACTCAATTTACCCATTAATTAATTAATATTAAGATTATACCAATAAAATATGAATTCTCATATTTCTATTTAATGAAAAGCTCAGACAAAATCATAATTGGCTCTGGTCTGGGGTGCAGTGCCCCCCCCTGCCCCCCTCCAAACTGTCTCTGTATATATCTTATGCAGTACATTACATTTAGTACTTACTATATCCCAAAAGTTCCAAGGATTTGTAAATCCAGAGAAATTTCCGGTAATAAATAATTGCTCGCCCATTGTCATTGTTGCCCATCAATGAAGTAATATCCATGCCTGCATGGTTTCTGCTTGTAGAAACTATATTTTAACACACATGGACAAATTTGGAAGTAGTGGTTATACAGCATTGTTGTGTCGTTCAGCCATCATGGATCATGATTACCTATTGGCGTGTAACGAATGCCCCCCCCCCAAAAAAAAAGTAATCATACAGTAGCATCATAAAGCTTCACTTTTGTTATTGCTTTGAAAATGAGACCTTCTGGCTGCAAAAACTTACATGTTGTGCCTTTTAATAAAAATACATATATATAATGCACTTTTAATGCATGTAATGCAAATTATGTCAATATAAAGATGTGTGCAAAGGATTTAGTAGAAAAAAGTCTTCATGGGAAGACTTAAAAGCTTTTAAATGGGAATACGCGTGCGTTTGTTTTGTAGTGGAATAAAATTATATCATAAAAGGTCAGATTTGACATATTGTGCATCTGTGACAATTGAATGGATGCAACATACTGTACAGTAATGAACACAGTGCACACAGTAAGACAACAGCTGCACAGCATGAGCGTCTGTGAGAGTTAAGCTTCAGAGCTGAGCCCATATTAACTGCTGCAGATCAGCAGACACATGTTAAACATGCACTACAAATCTATTTTACAATGTTTTTCAGTCTGTTATTTAATATTTTATATTAAAGTAAATATTCAGAAAAAAAGTATCTATTGTTTGATCTTAGGAGCACATACACACAAGCAATAAATCTGACTCAATCCACTTTCAAGTTTATAATAATTCTTAATGGCCAACTCCACATACACGTTTTATAACTAATGATAGTTTTTCAAGTAAATACTCAACACAATCTTTTTAGGAGCTGCACCCGTTACACATCAGAGACAATGTCAGTATGAAAGCACATAGACAGCCTGCTGTTCCAATTACACTGCAACTTTGCCCACATTCTGTGTTTGCCTTATGTTGTTTATATATGACAGGTGGTTGGAGGGCGGGGTTACAACTTACAACTTTCCAATTGGCTTAACTGCTGTGCTGCCTTTAATACATTTGCACAGAAGGGAGGCTGTTCCGGGGAAAAAGCAAGATATTCCACTTTATATATAACAAGAGCAAATGTCATGCCAAAATTAAGTGACAACATTAAACCAAGAACCCAGCATTATATGTTGATTCAGAGAATTTCAATGCGCTAGTGGAAACGTGTAAATGAGATTATAAATTGGATTGACTGAAGGCTTGCTTGCATTTACTGCAGTTCTCTTAATGAATGGCACAGAGTTTGACCCTGAAGGATAATTTACTCTATACCTAGTTGACAAGAATTAAGATGTCAATATCTGATGGTTGAATGAGGAGATGGAATCGCATATAGCCATTAACCATCATTAAGGGGGTAAGCACACCAAAGCTTTTAAACGTAGCTGAAAACACCAGGCGGATGCCGACTTTCAGCTTTTTTCAGCTGAGCGATTTGATTGACTGATAAACAAAGCAAATGTATCATAGCATTAAACGATGCTGGTTGGTTGTTGTGATATTTGTCTCTCCCCTCCTCCACTGTGATTGGACAGCCGGGTGAGAGTGACATTGACGAACTGAGCTTTTGAAAAGTGCCGTTCTTTTATTGGAAACAATTGAAAACATACCCCGGCCACCGGCGTAAAAGCTTTGGTGTGCACGCCCGTTAGTTGATAAGCAAGGATAATGAGCAGTCTTGCACAGACAGTGCAGGTTTATTTAAAATATCTTATACCAAAAAATAGACTGGAGTGAAAGAGTTTTAATAATAGAGTGCCCGTGTCAACAAACCACACTGTCAAAAAAAGTCCCTAGCTGTCACTGGGGCAGTACCCTTTTAAAAAGTACACCTTTCAAAATGTAAACCCAAAGAGTGCATATTAGTAGCCTGGCTCCGCCCTCCTACGTGCTTCCACTTAATTTTCATTTCGCTTCAGTAGTACGCCTGGGACTGCTCTGTAGAGTTTCGTTTTCTCCTGCAAAAATCTGCAGGACCAATCAGCGAACAGATGGGGTGGCTAAGAACGATGACGTTGAGGTCGTGCATCAGTTTGAGTTGTAGTTCAGTAATGGCAGCGGAGAAAGACGTGAGAAAATCTGTTCGGTCCGTTGTTGCAAAACTGCCGAATATACAGAAGTTAAAGCCGGGGCAAGAACCAGGGGCCTCATTTATCAACATTGCGTAGAAAATGTTCTATATTTGTACCTACGAATGAAATTTAGAATGTGCCTAAGTACAAAAAAATTGGGATTTATCAAACGTGCGCACGTGGTTCGTACGCACATCAGTAAGTAATCCTTGATGTTAAATCCCACTTGTTCTTAAGCACCATGCTCGTGCACGTTCATGTTCATTTGCATTTCGAAACGCCTCCAATGAACCATATATGGTGACAACACCTCCCGTTATATGTCACGTGGTTGTGCTTTTTCCCTCATCGCAATAATGACAAAGAGAAATTTATATAATTTAATAAAAGAGGAATTTTACAGACACAGAAATTGAGTTACTGGTGGATTAGGTTAAATCCTAATAACACATCATGTTTGGTTCACTTAGTGCGGGAGGAATGACTAACAAAAGAAAACAAATCTGCATGGGAACATGTTACCAATGTGTTTAATTCCGTTGGGTATGAGAACACTTTTAGAAATAAAAAAGTCGTTTGACATTAAATTATAAGCCAAAAAAAAAACGCGTCACAGCACACCGACGTGAAACGAGTGCAACTTTCCACCTTGGACAGCAGCATATATAACCAGCATCATTGGCGCGATGTTTGAAAACGCGCTACCGGCGGAATGGATTATTTGCCAAGTCTTCCAATAACACAAGATAAGCCATTGCACTGTGTCAAACATTTGTCGGAGACTTCATTAATACAAATCACATGTAGAGCTTTCACAGATACAGATACATATCACAAACAAATCATTATACTTATTTGCTGTTACAATACTGACATTAATCATTTTTAACACCTGCTTGTGGATAATAAATAGACACTTTACTCACTGGAACAGGGTGCTATGTAGTATCGCTATTCTACCACTAGATGCTCTGCGTACGCATACTCAGAGGTGTGCGTATATTTACACACATTTCTACGTATAAGTGCAATTTGATAAATTCCACACTTTGCGTAAAACTGTTCCTACGCACACTTTACGCACTCTTCTGTTCGTACACACGCTTCATAAATGAGGCCCCAGGTTTGCTAAGATTTGTTGGTCTGATTATTCTTACTTGTTGTTTCCGGACGATTTTGGTGCATGATATACGTCACGACCAAACGTTAGCGATTGGTTATGGCAGATTCAGAGTGACTCTGGGCAGATCCAATAGTTTTAAACTTTAACAGAGGACACAGGAGTAACGCTTTGCAATGGAGCGTGGCCAGACTCTCTGTACAAATGAAATGAATGTACGAGAGTCTGGTTGGACCAGGCTAGCATATTAGTACCTCAAAGGCACATACTGCTATCAAAAGTGTATATATGTACCTAAATGGTGCATATTAGGACCTTCTTAAAGGGTACTACCCAAGTGACAGCTTGATACCATTTTTTTTACTTTTTTTCTGACAGTGTGTTTTAAAAAAATCTAGACTGTAAAATGTGTATAGACTTTAAAAATCTAAATTTTGATGGAAGAATGATAAACAACAATAAGCAATAACATTTTGACCACCCCCAGCCTAGAGCAATGAGCATACCTGGCAACCATATGATGGTACAGGTGCAGTTCATAGAGCAGTATATGTAGTGCCCATGGACCAGCTTTCGGTCAGTAAAGTGTGTTGAGGTAAAGCTGTCGATTTATCAGATTTTAATAGAGGACAAATTGTGACACCACTGTGTCTGAGAACTTGCCTTGTGGGTTGTTTAAGTGCAACTGTAGTGAGTACCTAAGTGGTGCATGGATAGCCAAAAGACAAACCGGCATCCAGCTGCGTGTCATCTGAAGTTCATTGATGCCAGAGGGGAGTAGGAACTGTCACCCATTATTTACAGCGACCACAGGGCCACAGTGACACAAATCACCATGCAGCTACAACAGTGGTAAACAGAGCAATGCGTCAAAGCACACAGTTCATTGCAACCTTCTGCGTATGGGCCTGCATAGCTGATACCCCACTCGGGTCCCCATGTTACTGTAACTTCATGCCAGCAATGCATAAAATGGGCCCAAGATCATTGTGAATGGGCTGTAGATAGTTGGAAGAAAGTGGCCTCGTCTGATGACTTAAGACTTCTAGTGCATCACATTGATAGTCAAGCAAGAATACACCTGGCACCTGGATGAACCCTTGGATGGACACAGGCTGTACAAGGTTTTCTTTGGACACTTCTGCCTTTTTATCACAACTGCACCTTCCTTGACAGTTGTCAGGTATCTGAACTTTATTGTGGACCAAGTGCACCGATTCATGGCAACTGTGTTCCCTGCAAGTAATGGCCATTACCGACAGGATAATGCGCCATGCCACACTGCCAGAATCACCAAGAAGGGGTTCAAATAACATGAGGGTGAATTTCTGTTAAATTCACCTGACATAAACCAAATTGAACATTAATGGTTCGACTTGAAAAATAAGTTCGCGCTACATCACCACCACCCCACAATATACAGAAACTGCTGAAATTATGGTACCAGATACCCCAGGAAAGCTACAGATTTGCCACCTTGTCAAATCAATGCCTCGCCTCATAGCTACTGTTTTGCAGGCTAAAGGAAGCCCGACGGGATATTAGGCAGGTGTTCATAATGTAATGGTTCATCTGTGTATGTACAGATACAACACTAAAAAAACATATCATAAGCCTTCCCTTAAG